>NC_092045.1:71943573-72117886 GCF_003086295.3 Arachis hypogaea | reverse complement strand
TGCTTGTGGTGTGGAAGGGGAATGTCTACAGCTGGTTCTGCAGGCTAGCTGGTAGTGGCTATTGGCGGCCTGAAATATTCCCGTTACGGACGTACTGATCATCCTGTGGAAGCATGGCTTTGGTGTCCCAGTCCTGTAGGAGACTCCGGCTGCGAAGACGAGATCTGAGACCAAGCGGGAAAAGGTAAGTTGCCCCACAATTTGTACGTGTCCCATGGCATTCCGGATGTGTCTTGGTAGGTTTAAAAGCTGGTCTGTAATGATACACCAGAGTAGAACAGCCATGTCTACAGTGAAGGAGGACCATGAGTGCTCAGAAAAACGTAATGGGACATAATCTGTGCCCATACGCGAGCCTCCAAGGTAAGTGCGGAAGCCGATATTACCTTAGGTCGAGAACGATGGTATCCATAAATTCATCTGCTGCCAGGTAGTGCGATAACTCTGAGAACGGCATCCCAGTCAAATTGGTACATCTGGCGCTTTAGTGTGGCTTCTTGAAATGCGTCCAGTCCCTCTGGAGCAGGGGGAGGATCTAAAACTCGTTGAATGGCCTCGTCTGTAATGGGGACTTATTTCTGACAGACATAGACAGACTGCAGAGTTGGCAAGTGGAAATTGAAGTAGAATTTAACTACCCATGAAAGATTAACCTGCCGTGATTGTCTCCGTAGGAATCTCCGTTGTCTTCGTTCAATTTGCGGCTCAACAAGGTAGCAATGTTGGTCAGGAGATAAGAAGGTATTTATTGTTGTAATTCCTTTCTGCCAGGATAGAGAACATCTGCTCACAGTAGCGGTTAGGAAACCACGCAGTGTCCTTTGCTGGGAAGGCTTTTTCTTTTTCATCGACCTTGATGATCCTCTTGATTCTTTTTGTTGAGGGTTTTACTGCTGTTGAAGATGGCTCTGCCACTAGTGCTCGTTTTGTTCCTCCCTTTGCTGGTGGTTTGGGAGTAGCTTTCTCCTTGCCTTTCTTGGTGGCCATCCTGAAAAAGAAAAGAGAAAGTAATATGTAAAGCTAAGGGTTCGAGCAAAGGAGCGAATACAATGGGTGGTAATCAATGCACGGGAAAGAAAGATGTCGTTAACACATGGTCTAGACTACATGTGAAAAGTTCATTAATTATAACAAAGCAAGTGCATGTGATGGCAATTAAATGCAAGATGTTTATTGGCATGCTGGTAAAGGCATGAGTAGCATAGATCAAGCATTCAATGTCCAAGTTAGATTACCAAGTCTGTCAAACTAATAATATGTTTGTATGGACAATTATATTTAATTAATAAAATATAAAAGGGGTATTTGTGAAAAACAAGCATTAAAGTGGGATAACATAAATGTAGTGCATGACGCTATACGGGCTTTTTCACAAACACTTAGCATGCATGGTAAGTAAGGTATTGAAAGGATTAAATTGAACATGCAAGCAATCCTATAAAAAGTAATATATAATTGTCAAACAATTCCTTAATAATTCACAAGCAAAATATAGAAAATAATGACCCAAATAAATTTCCAACATCAATAAAAAAGGGTTTAAAAAGAAAAAGGAAAAAGAAAACATAGATAATGAAAGTAAAAAGAAAAAGAAGAAGAAAGCATAAAAATAAGAATAAGAATAGAAAAGTAAAGAGGGAAGAAGAAAAGAAAAACCTTGATAATGGTGGTGAAAAAGAGGAAGGAGAAAGTGAGAAAGAATGAAGGAGGAAGAATGGAGAAAAAAGAAATAAGAAGGGATAAGAAAAAATTAGGATTTGAGGAAGAAAAGATAAGATATTTGGCTGATCTGGATAAGCTGTACGCCGCATGTGACGCGGACGCAAGAGTGACACGGTCGCGTGGTGTGCGGTGTTTTCAAGTGACGCAAACGCGTAAGTCACGCGGTCGCGTGAGTTGATTTGTGCTATTGGCACGAGAGCAGCCTCGCATTCGCGCAACTCTTTGTTTGAAACTCATTTTGCCAAATTTTAGGGTGACGCGTTCGCGTGGTTGACGTGATCGCGTGAATGGCTATATTTTGAAAACGACGCGGACACGTGGTACATGCGTTCGCGTGATAGGGCTGGTGCTCTTAGCAAGGTTCTAGCCCTACTCCAATATAACTCTCTGCCATGCACCCATTTACGTCGATTTTACAGAGCCACGCGTACGCGTGAGCGACGCGAACGCGTGGGGGGCTATTTCGTAAATGATGCGAATGCGTTAGTGATGCGGTCACGTGGGTGATTTTGTGCCAAAGGCACGCCTTCAGCCACACTTTCGCGTGACTCTCTGTTCAATGTAGTTTTCTTTCCAACGCACATATGACGCGGGCGCGTCGGCAACGCTGTCGTGTCGCGTGCATTTTTTTTATATGCAATTTGCAAATGAAGATGCAAACTATATGTACTAATAATGAGAAGAGTTATTGAAAAAGAAAACGAAGAAGAGAGAAAGGACCGATCATACCATGGTGTGTTGTCTCCCACCCAGCACTTTGCGTTAACGTCCTTAAGTTGGACGCTCCACTAGCTCAGTCTTCTGCTGTTGGTGGATCCTCCATGAGGAAGATCTCTAGCTCCTTGTTTTTCTTCATCTTCTCACCATGATATAGCTTTAAGCGATGTCCATTGACTTTGATGAATTCAGAGCTTGAAAGATGACTCAGGTGGAAAACTCCGTACGGCTCAGCCTTCTCTACTCTATAGGGACCTTCCCATCTTGACCTCAACTTGCCTGGCATGAGCCTCAGTCTGGAGTTGTAAAGGAGGACTAAGTCCCTAGGTTGGAACTCTCTCCTCTTGATGTGCTTATCATGCACAACCTTCATCTTTTCCTTGTACAGCCTGGAGTTCTCATAAGCTTCTAGGCGAAGGCTTTCTAATTCTTGCAGTTGCAACTTCCTTTCAGCTCCGGCTTTCTCAAATCCCATGTTGCACTCTTTCACTGCCCAAAAGGCTTTGTGCTCTACCTCAACTAGGAGGTGACAGGCTTTTCCATAAACTAAACGGAAGGGACTCATCCCAATGGGTGTCTTCTATGCTGTTCTGTATGCCCAGAGTGCATCTTGTAGCCTGGTGCTCCAGTCTCTTCTATGAGGTTTGACTATCTTCTGCAATATGCGCTTTATTTCTCTGTTAGACACCTTGGCTTGCCCATTAGTCTGAGGATGGTAGGCTGTTGCTACTTTATGAATTATCCTATGTTTTTTCAGTAATCTTGTTAGTCTCCTGTTACAAAAGTGGGTGCCTTGATCGCTCACGATTGCTCGTGGTGATCCAAAGCGACAAATGATATGGTTTCTAACAAAGGAAACAACAGTGTTAGCATCATCAATGCGGGTAGGAATTGCTTCCACCTATTTAGAAACGTAATCTACAGCTAACAATATATAAAAGTAACCATTAGAATTTGGAAATGGACCCATGAAGTCAATGCCCCAAACATAAAAAATTTCACAGAAAAGCATAATTTGTTGAGGCATCTCATCCCTCTTGGATATATTATCAAACCTTTGGCAAGGGGAACAAGATTTACAAAATTCAGCAGCGTCTTTAAAAAGAGAAGGCCACCAGAATCCACAGTCTAGAATTTTTCTAGCTGTTCTTTGAGGGCCAAAATGTCCTCCACTCTCAGATGAGTGGCAGGCTTCTAAAATAGACTGGAATTCTGATTGAGGCATACACCGTCTAGTTACCTGGTCAGCACCACACCTTCATAAATATGGATCATCCCAGATATAATATTTGGACTCGCTTTTCAGCTTGTCTCTTTGATGCTTAGTAAAATTTGGGGAAAAAGTGTGGCTAACTAGATAATTAGCTACAGGTGCATACCAAGAGACTACTTCAGATACTACTTGCAGGTTATCAAATGGGAAATTATCATCTATAGGAGAGGAGTCATCCTTAATGTGCTCAAGGTGACTCAAGTGGTCTGCCACTAGATTCTGGGTACCACTCCTATCCTTAATTTCTAAATCAAATTCTTGTAGTAGCAGTATCCAACGTATAAGCCTTGGTTTGGATTCCTTTTTAGCCAATATATATTTTAGAGCTTCATGGTCTGAGTACACTACTACTTTAGCACCAAGTAAATAGGCTCGGAATTTATCCATAGCAAAAACAATAGCAGGAAGCTTTTTCTCAGTGGTAGTGTAATTGGACTGAGCAGCGTCTAAAGTCTTAGACGCATAAGCAATTACAAAAGGATCCTTACCTTCACGCTGAGCCAGCGCCGCTCTTACTGCATGATTGGAAGCATCACACATAATTTTAAATGGCTGACTCCAGTCTGGTCCTCTCACAATTGGAGCTTAAGCCAGGGCGATTTTAGCTTATCAAAAGCTTGCTTACAACTTTCACTAAACTCGAACTCAATATCTTTCTGCAGCAATCTGGATAAAGGCAATGCTACCTTACTGAATTCCTTAATAAATATCGTGTAAAAACCTGCATGGCCAAGGAACGAACGTACTTCCCTCACGGAGGAGGGGTAAGGTAAACTGGAAATAATGTCCACTTTTGCTAGATCTACGAAAATGCCAGTATTAGATACAACATGTCTTAGTACAATCCTTTGGTTTACCATAAAGTGACATTTTTCAAAATTCAATACAAGGTTCGTACTAATACATCTATCCAACACTCTAGATAAACTATCCAAGAAAAGGCTAAATGAATCACCATATACACTAAAATCATCCATAAAAACCTCCATACAGTTCTCAAAGAGGTCAGAGAAAAGACTCATCATGCACCTTTGGAAAGTAGCTGGTGCATTGCATAAGCCAAAGGGCATTCTCTTATAAGTATAAGTTCCAAAAGGACATGTAAAAGTAGTCTTTTCCTGATCTTCAGGAGCTATATGAATTTGAAAATAGCCTGTATAACCATCTAAAAAGTAATAATGGGATTTACCTGACAGGCGATCAAGCATTTGATCAATGAATGGAAAGGGGTAATGATCCTTACGAGTGGCTTAGTTGAGACGCCTATAGTCAATGCAAACTCTCCATGAATTCTGCACTCTAGTTGTCAGAAGCTCTCCATGCTCATTCCGTACTGTTGTGATTCCAGACTTCTTGGGCACTACTTGTACTGGACTGACCCATTCGCTATCTGAGATGGGGTAAATGATATCTGCTTCAAGTAGCCTGGTCACTTCTTTCTTGACAACTTCTAAGATGGTGGGATTCAATCTTCTTTGAGGTTGACGGACAGGCTTTGCTCCCTCTTCTAAGAATATTCTATGCTCACAAACTTGAGGGTTGATGCCTACTATATCCACCAAGCTCTATCCAATTGCTTTCTTATGTTTTCTCAGCACACTGAGTAGCTGGTCTTCTTGTTGAGAAGTGAGTTCCCTTGCAATGATAACTGGGAACTTCTGCTCGTCCTCAAGGTAAGCGTACTTGAGGTATGGAGGGAGGGGCTTTAATTCTAATTTTCGCTCATAGCCAGGCTCTGGATCATCCGGAGCTGGTGATAATGGCAAAGTGCTCTCATTGTCTTCAGAAAGTGTCCCCACACTTGAACCTTGCCCTATGTACTTCTCTTTTAATTCTTCCTGGTGAACTTCAGCTACAGTTTCATCAATGATGTCACATTGGGAGATAGAATGATCTTCCGGAGGGTGCTTCATAGCTTCATTTAAACTGAACTTCACTATTCTGCCATCTATCTCAAAAGAGTAAGTTCCTGAGAATGCATCCAGTTTGAACTTTGAAGTCTTCAAGAATGGTCTTCCAAACAGGATTGATGATGGCCTCCTTGAGTCATTACGGGGCATTTCCAGGATATAGAAGTCAATGGGAAATGTGAGCCTCTTAATGCTCACTAATACATCTTTAGCAATTCCAACCACTGTAATAATACTTTTATCTGCTAACACAAAACGAGTTGTCGACCTTTTTAAGGGAGGGAGCCTCAAGGTATCATATATAGACAAAGGCATTATACTAACACACGCTCCTAAATCACACATGCAGTCAGAAAATATCACACCTCCAATGGTACAGTTAACTATACATGGACCTGGATCACTATATTTTTCAGGTATACCTCCCATTAAAGTAGAGATAGAACTACCTAAAAGAATAGTTTCTAATTTATTAATTTTATCTTTATGTATACATAAATCCTTTAGAAACTTCGCATATTTAGGTACTTGTTGAATAACATCAAAAAGGGAAACAATTACCTCAACCTTTTTGAATATTTCTACCATTTTGGGGTCAAGTTCCATCTGCTTTCTAGGCTTCCTTGCGAGTTATGGAAAGGGGATAGGACGGGCATTATCTGTGGCTTCAGCATCCTTTGGTGCTTTATTTTGTAGTTGAGCTTCCTCTTCTTCAACTATGTCTTGTACGTCCTCTTCCTCTTCAGCATCTTCCACTTCTACTACATCTTCAGCTGGAGTGTATTCTGGTGGGCTTGGTTCTTCATGGTTCCTCTCCTGTAATGTGGTTCTGGACCTCAAGGTGATGGCATTGATGCCACCCTTGGGGTTGGGTAATGGTTGAAAGGGGATTCCACTGGAGCTCAAATACTGGTTGTTGGAGTTATTTAGTGATCCAATCTGTGAGACAAGAGCTTGTAAGGTAGAGTTCAGACCATTTAGAATAGAAGCAAGGTTGTTTTCCATGGCCTGCTGTCTCCGATCAATAGATTATAGTAACTCATCATTAGAAGATGAAGAGGGATAAGTGATCTGAGGGGTCTACTGAGATGCTTGGGGCTGCCTTAGATGAGGTGCTCTGTAGGCCTGATTCTAATTTTGTTGTCTGATGTTGTTATTGTTATTCCACCTCTGGTTTCTATTGTTATCTCTGCCTCCTCTGTTATGATTGTCCCTCCAACCATGGTTAGAGTTATCTCTCCAACCTTGGTTGGAATTGTCCTGCCATCCATGGTTGTAGTTGCCACCTTGATTGTATCCTTGATTTGGGCGGTCATAGAAGTTATGAGTGGCTGCCACAGTGTTGTCTTCCTGTTGGAGCTGTGGGCATTCATCAGTATAATTATTATAATCAGCACAGATCCCGCATACTCTTTGTGGAACCAACTGTTGGCTTTGTTGTGGTGGAGAAGGTAGAGCTTGCTGAGCTTGTTGTTGATTCAACTGCATCTGCTTCAGTAAGTTGGTCATTTCACATATACTCTGAGTTAGAGCAGTAGTCTCTCTGCTAGAGGATACCTCTGCAACAGCTTTTGAGTGGCTTTGCCTCTGCTTGTGATTCCTAGTGGATTCAGCTAAGTCGCTGATCAATTTCCATGCTTTATTAGTGGTCTTGTACTTTTTCATAGACCCATTGCTAGCACCTTCCAATGTGGTCTTATCTTGAGGCTTCATGCCCTGTGTGAAGTATCCGAGCAACACCAACTTGTCAATTATGTGGTGGGGACATACTTCCAGATGATTGTTGAAGCGCTCCCAATATTCGTAGAGAGTCTCGAATTCGCCTTGAATAATCATGGAAATTTCTTTCCTCAATCTATTAGTAACTTCAGCTGGGAAGTATTTTTCCAAAAATTCTCTTCTAAGCTTATCCCAGTTAGCAACAGTCACTCCAGGTTGAGTGTAGTACCAATCTCTCACCTTTTCCTCAAGAGAGAATGGTACAGAATAGAAGTTTCATCTGTACCATCACGCTTAACAGTAGAACAGGCTGTCTGAAAATCTCTAAGGTGCTTGATAGGCTCTTAAGCAGGTAAGCCATGAAACTTGGGCATCAAGTTAAGTAGCGCAGTTTTTAGTTCAAAATCTGCAGCCACCGCTGGGTGATGCGCTTGATACGATTGCAGTGTAAAATCTGAGGCTTCTGCTTCCTGGATAGTAACTCTCCTAGGTACTGCCATGTTACCTGCACATGAGTCAACCGAATCAGTAGTAGAGGAGCTTGTTTCTTCCTCAAATGGCGGTTCAGATTCGCCCTCAGATGAGACTGGTGAATCGATGACAATCACTTCACCACCCTCAGAGGCTAACCGACGTCGAGCTCGCCTAATACGTGAAATAGTTCTTTCAATTTCAGGATCAAAAGCGGCTAAGCTCGGATCTGGCAATGAACGTGTCATTCAGTTGAAGAAACATACAGCTCATGGTGACAAAGACAAAATAAAATAAAATGAAAATAAATAAATTCCAACCAATAAATTAGCACACTATTGCAACTCCCCGGCAACGGCGCCAAAAATTGACACAGCAGAAATTGGCAGATTAAGAAATTAATGTAAGAGATACGTTGCAAGTACAGTTCTTAACCAACGAAAATCTGCTCATCAATTTAGAAGGGTCGTCACAAAATTAGAATAAAAATACTGGGAGTAGGAGTCCCAGGTCGTCTCCCAACGAGTTGCAGAAAGATGTGCTATTTTATTAATTAGAGGTTTTCCAAAATGTTTTTGAGTTTGATAAACAGGAAATTAAATCAAAGAATTTATGTAATTCAAATAAAAATTTTGACCGGGAGTAGATTAATCGGAAGTTCTATCCTTGTTGGATTTCTCTCAAGATCAATTGATAATTGAAGGTTGTTTCTACTTAGTTACCCTTTCCTGAGTAAAGGAAAGTCAAGTAAGTTGGAAGTCTACTTCTATTCACAAGTTCTAATCCTCTCCCTTGGGAAGGATTAGTGTTAGTGACTAGAGAGCCAGCCAACAATAAACCCAATTACAATTTAGCTTTTGAGTATTCCAACTCAAGATTCTCCTTTTAATCAACTCCCAATCAAGTTAGAGGACTACTCCATTATCATGAATGTAAACTTCACAAAATTAAAAAGGAAAATAAAGAAAGACATGATAAACAATAATCAAAAAGATCAATTAAAATTAAAAAAGGTTCTTGTATTAATAAATTATAAAAATAATCCAATTGTAACTCTGGACAAATTAAGGATATGAAAGAGTAAGCGAAAAGTAAGAAAACAAACTAGCATGATGAAGTATTGGCGGAGGTAATAACTCTTCTCAATATCCCAATCCAAAAAGCAATAAAACAAAATTCTAACAACTATGAATGTGTTGAGAGAAAACCTAGAGGAGGAGTAAAATCATATCTAAAAACTAAAAAACTTTCCGGAATGAGAGTCCTCTCTAGTCTCTGCATGTTCCCCGTCTCTCATCTGCGTTTTTTGGCCAAAAACTGGGTTAAAATGCAGCCCAGAATCCATGCCGGCAATTTCTGTAAATTCTGCAGATCGCGCACGTCACGCGACCGCGTCGTCCACGCGTTCGCGTCATCCAGTGTTTTTCCTTGCCACGCGTGCGCATCGTCCACGCATTCGCGTCACTCGTGCAGATTCCAATCCGTGCGCTCGCGTCAGGCACGCGTTTGTGCCTCTGTGATTTTCTCCAATTCGCTCGGATGCGTGAGCCATGCGTCCACGTCGCTTCTTGCTGGTCATCTCCTCAATTTCTTGTGTTCCTTCCATTTTTGTAAGCTTCCTCTCCATTCTCTAAGCCATTCCTGCCCTATGAAGCCTGAAACACTTAACACACAGATCACGACTTCGAATGGTATAAAGGAGAATAAAAATACACAATTAAAAGATCTTTAGGAAGCAAGTTTTCAATCATAGAACAATTTTGGGAAGGACTTGTAATATCATGCTAATCATATGAATAAGTTGGTAAAAGACTTGATAAAACCACTCAATTAAACATAATATAAACCATAAAATAATGGTTTATCAGCCGGCTTCCTGCTCCATATAGGGCGTTGAATACCCAGCCTCTAAAGGCCAGCTTCTTGCTCTATTGTGGGGGTTGAACGCCCAGCCTCTGCTTCCTGGATGGCGTTCAACGCCAGCTTCCTTACCCATTGGGGCATTGGACGCCCCTCTTACCTCCTTGTCTGGCGTTCAATGCCAACAAGGGGTGTACTCCAGGGTGTTCTACTTCTATCTCTTAAACGTCTCTGTCTCTGTTCTAACAACTACACATGATCACAACTTAAAGATATAATTATCAAAATAAATTAATGTTAGATAAATAAACTTAAGGAAAAACAGGAAGACTCTAGTTATGGTTGGGTTGCTTTCCAACAAGCACTTTTTTAACATCACTAACTTGACGGTTAGCTCCTTTACGAAGATGGATAGGGGCTCAGAATGTCACCCCTCACAGTGAACTTCTTCCTCGTGCTCTCATGGATGAGTTCCACGTGTTCTAGAGACGGGATCTTGTTCACAGTGTGTAGAATCACTGGGTTGTCTGTGAAGACAACTCTCATAGCAGGTGAGAGGCCTTCAGTGGGGATTTTCTTATCCCTCCAGTCTTTAGGTACTTTCTTCTTAGAACCCTTATTCTCAGTGCTTGTGGATGGTTTCACAACACCAAACTTAGATTTGGTATCTAGGGACTCTGTATAGCTCTGCACTGAGAGAGAGGGTTAGAACACTAAGTGTTGTACAATTGTCTCTCCCTTAGAGAAGCAGTTAGGTTCGGGCATTTTGAATAAGATGTGATCCTCCCATAATTGCAGAACTAGCTCTCCCTTTGCTACATCAATTATGGCATTGGCTGTAACTAGGAAAGATCTTCCAAGGATGATGGATTCATCCACATGTCCTCCAGTATCTAAGATGATAAAATCTACAGGGGTGTAAAAGTTTTCAACCTTTACTAAGACATCCTCTACTAGACCATATGCCTTTTTCATTGACTTGTCTGCCATCTCCAATGAGATCTTGGCAGCTTGCACCTTAAATATTCCCAGCCTTTCCATTACAGAGAGAGGCATGAGGTTTATGCTTGACCCTAGGTCACATAATGCTTTCTCAAAGGTAATTGTCCCTATGGTGCAGGAAATTAGGAAGCGTCAAGGATCCGACAGCTTCTGAGGTTGTTTCTTCTGAACCAAGGCATTGAGTTCCTTGGTGAGCACTAGAGGTTCTTCCTCCAATGTCTCTATTCCAAATAATTTGGCATTTAGCTTCATCAGAATCCCTAGGTACCGAGTAATTTACTCTTCCCTAGTTTCCTCTTCCTCATCAGAGGAGGAGTATTCTTTAGAGTCTATAATCTGCAACAAGGCATTCAAGGGAACCTCTATGGTCTCCTCATGAGCCTTGGTTTCCTTTAGTTCTTCAACAAAGGGATCTTTAGTAGGTGTTGAACTCATAGCTACTCCTATTGTGGCGTTCAACACCAGGATTGCTCCCTCTTTGGGCACTGAACACCCATCTTCTACTCCATTGCAGGCGTTCAACGCCAGTAACTGCTCCTCCTTAGGCGTTGAATGCCTAGCTACTCCCTTGCTGGCATTCAATGCCATCTTCTCCTCTTCATTTTCGGCCTCAACTTCTACAGAAATGGCCTTGCACTCTTCTCTTGAGTTTGCTTCATTGTTACTAGGAAGAGTGTTAGGAGGAGTCTCAGGATTTCTCTTACTCAACTGACCAATCTGTACCTCCAGATTCCTGATGGAGGATCTTGTTTCAGTAATGAAACTATGAGTGGTTTTAAAGAGATTGGAAACTATAATGGCTAAGTCAGAAAGGCTCTTCCTAGGAGTCTCTATCTGTTGCTGAGAATATGGGAATGGTTTATTATTAAACCTATTCTGGTTTCTTCCACCTTGATTGTTGTTGAAGCCTTGCTGAAGCTTCTGTTGATCCCTCCATGAAAAGTCGGGATGATTCCTCCATGATGAGTTGTAGGTGTTTCCATAAGGCTCATTATTGGGATTTCCTGAGGAGTTTCCCAAATAGTTAACCTCATCCATCATGGGTTGATCTGGATCATATGCCTCTCCTTCATAGGAGGCTTCTTGAGTGCTATCAGCTGCAGCTTGTGGTCCAGTCAAATGCTAAGAGATCATGTTGATCTGTTGGGTCAGGATCTTGTTCTGAGCCAATATGGTATTCAGAGTGTCAATCTCTAGGACTCCTCTCTTCTGAGCTACCCCAGTGATTACAGGGTTCCTCTCAGAAGTATACATGAATTGGTTGTTAGCAACCATGTCAATGAGTTCTTGTGCCACTTCAGGTGTTTTCTTCAAGTGGAGTGAACCACCAGCAGAGTGGTCCAATGCCATCTTGGACATCTCAAAAAGACCATCATAGAAGATATTTAACATGGTCCAGTCTAAAATCATGTTAGGAGGGCATTTTCTAATCAATTGCTTGTACCGCTCTCAGGCTTCATAGAGGGATTCACCCTCTTTTGCCTGAAGATCTGAACTTTCACCCTAAGCTTACTCAGCTTCTAAGGTGAAAAAATCTTGGTCAAGAATGCATTGACCACCTTTTTCCAAGAGTCTAGGCTTTCCTTAGGCTGAGAATCCAACCATAACCTAGCTCTATCCCTTATAGCAAAGGGGAAAAACATAAGCTTGTAGATTTCAGGATCAACTCTATTGGTCTTGACAATATCACAGATCTGCAAGAAATCATATATGAATCTGTTGGGATCTTCCTGTGGAAGTCCATGAAATTGACAGTTCTGTTGAACTAAAGTGACCAGTTGAGGCTTCAACTCAAAGTTATTTGCACCAATGGCAGGTATAAAGATGCTTCTTCCATAGAAGTTAGAAGTGGGTGCAGTGAAGTCATCTAGGACCTTCCTTGCGTCTCCTTCACCATTAGGGTTGGCTGCCATGTCTATATTTTCAGCTTCTTGTTCGAAAAGTTCTGTGAGGTTTCCTCTGGAGTGTTGCGCTCTTAATTGTTGTAAACTCCTCCTTAGAGTCCTCTTAGATTCAGGGTTAGGATCAAAAAGAGGTTCTTTATCTCTGTTTCTGCTCATAAATAAGAAGGAAGAATGCAAGAAGAAAAGAAAAAAAGGATTCTCTATGTCAGAGTATAGAGGTCCTTTGAGAGAGTTAGAAGAGAAGAAAAGAAAAGAAATATATCTTTTAAGTTAAAAGAGTTTTCAAAAAATAAATAGAAAAAAGAAAGAGAAGAATTTTGAAAATAGAAGAGAGAGAAATAGGTAAGAATTTTCGAAAAAGGAGAGGGAGAAAGAAGTAGAAATTTTTCGAAAATAGAAGATAGAGAAAGAAGAATTAGAGAGATACCAAACTTTCAAAATTAAAATAAGATAAAACAAGTAACTAACCAACTAACAAGAGTGGAAAACAATTTAAATGATTTGATTTTGAAATTTAATTTTAAAAGAAAGTAAAGACTTAAAAGTTTTAAAATTAAAAAGAAGATAAGATAAGAAGGACTTAAAGCAAGAAGATATGATAAAGATTCGAAAAAGATTTGTAAAGATAAGATTTGAAATTTGATTTTTTTTTTTAAAATTGATTTTGAAATTTGAAATTGGAATTTTAAATTTTGAATTTTGAATTTTGAAATTGAATTTTAAAATTTGAGATTAAAGTAAGATAAGATAGTATTTTTGAAATTTAAAGAAAGATGGAAGGATAAGATAAACATTTGAAAAAGATATGAAAAAATAATATTTGAAATTCAAAAATTTAAACTTTACCAACAAGAAAATACCAAACTTAGACTTTTTAAATCAAGATAGGGAAAGTTAGTCAAGATTTTCGAAAAATTAATGAAAGATAAAAGATTTTTTTTATTTTTGAAATTTAAGAAAAAAGAAAAATAACTAAGAGATACCAAACTTAAAAATTTAAGATCCAAAGACACCAATTTTCGAAAATTAAAGGAAAAATAACTAAGAGACATGAAACTTAAAATTTTTAAGATCAAACAAGAAAAATTACCAAGAACAATTCGAATACCAATATGAACACTCACGAACAAATTCGAAAATTTTAAAGAAAAGATGAACACAAGAAGGGACACCAAGCTTAAAACTGACACAAGACTCATACAAAGAAAAAGATTACTAAAGAAAAGAAAATGTTTTTGAAATTTTTTTTAAAGAAAACAAAAGACACAAACAAGAGAGCAAATAAACCTTAAAAAGTACCTAATCTAAGCAACAAGATAGTCCGGTAGTTTGTCAATCTCAGAATAATCCGTGACAACGGCGTTAAAAACTTGGTGCGCGAAATTGAACTCCGCACAACTGAACCGGCAAGTGCACCGGGTCATCCAAGTAATACCTCAGGTGAGTGAGGGTCAAATCCCACGGAGATTATTAGATTGAGCAAACAATGGCTATCTTGTAAATCTTAGTCAGGCGATTAGAAAAGATGATTGTTTGTTTGAAAGCATAAACGAAATAGTAAGAACGAAATACCAGATTAGTGTGAAAGCAATGATGGATAATTAGTTAAGGCTTTGGAGATGCGTATTCTTTTCAGATTAACTTTCTTACTGTCTACTTCAACAACGAACGATTCATTCAATGGCAGCCGTAATTGACTAACTCACGTAGCATCCTCATCATGTAAGTCTCTTCTAAACCATAGTAGTCCACCATTTCCGAGCAACTCATGTAGCATCCTCATCAAGTTAACTCATGGCTTCCTGTTATAGTCGAAGGTGAAGACCTAAGCAATCCACTCTCCTTTGTGATCTTACTCAAAACGCCACAGATGACGTCGGATCTTTCGGATCAGGGAATGCTGCTTTCCATACTCTAGCCTTAACGCCACAGAAACCTTAGTAACCCACGGTCAACGGGATTATATGTCACATATCCAAAGTTGTCCAGGCATGCTCTTGGAATCCGCAGTACATTCTCTAACTTGTGGTTCAATGCTATCCGAGCAGGACTCACACGGAACCCATGTAGAACAAGGATGATTGTCACAGGTCATTCTGAATTCATAAGATGAAGAACAAAAATGCACAAGAGAATGGAATCAAAGGTGTATTGAAATAGAACAGTAATATTATTAATCCATAAGAATCAGCAGAACTCCTAACCCTAACTTAGGAAGGTTAGTTGCTCATGCTTTACAAAAAGTAAAACATGAATAAGGTAAAGATGAGGCAGAAGAAGAGGTAGAAGATCAGGTAGAAGATCAGGTCCCCTAAACATGGGTGATCTTCTCCTTTAAATACTAATCTAATAATTAAGAAGTTCAAAAAGTATGACAAGGCTAGACTAAAGGTGTGAAAATCCATCTTTGGGCCCACTTTGGTTGAGTATTTGGGCTGAGCTTGGCGTTCAACTTTGAGGAATGGGCATTGAACACCCATTAGGGGCTGATTAGTGCTGCCTTATGTCTTGGTGGGCGTTGAACGCCAGGAATGGGGTGGTTCTTGGGCATTCAACGCTGGCTTGTTTCCTTGGGGCGTTGAACGCCAGCCAGAGGGTAGCTCCTTGGCGTTCAACGCCCAGTATGGGTAGGCTCCTTCAAAGAAAAGTATATACTATTATATATTTCTAGAAAGCTCTAGAAATTATCTTTCCAATACCATTGAGAACGCGTCATTTGGACTTCTTTAGCTCTAGAAATGCTTGTTTGAGTGCACGGAGGTCAGATTCTGACAGCATCTGCTATGCTTTCCTTGCCTCTGAATCAGACTTTGCTAAAAGTCCTTTATTTCAGCTAGAACTTACTTGAAATCACCATAAAATACAACAACTCAGAGTAGAATCCAAAAATGTGAATTTTGCACTAAAACCTATGAAAACATAATAAAACTTAAACAAAACATAACTATAACAATATGAAAATGATGCCAAAAAGCGTATAAAATATCTGCTCATCAATTGAGAAAGTTGAAAATTCTGATTAGTTAACTGATGTTGTTGAATTGGTTTTTTCTTGTTTTACTGGAAGAGATTTAAATTGGATTTCAGTTTGATCTTAAAAATGAGTTAATTTTTGAAAAGATTTAATATTGAAATTGCTTTAGTTTTGGATGAGATTTAATATTGGAGTTTGATTTTATTTTGAAAATGATTTGATTTTAAAAAAGATTTAATATTAAAATTTGGTTTGATATTGAACCTAATTTGATATCAAAATTTGGTTTAAAACAAATTTGGAAAGGATTTGACATTTGAAAACGGTTTGATTAACAAAAAAGAATTGATATTTGGAAACAGATTGGTTATTGAAAATGATTTGTTATTTGGAAATAGTTGAAAAGAGTTTGAGGAATATTTTGATGTGACCCGAAAAAGATGGCAGAGTCCGAATTTTAGAGGAGGTGCTACCAAAATTTTTATAAAAATTGGAGGTTTTGTTTAAAGTGATTATTTAAAAAGATTTGGATTTAAGGAATATATTATTTGATTTTGAGTTATTAAAGAGAGGATCACGTTTTGAGTTTGATTTATTAAGAAAAGGATGAACTATGTTTTGAGTTTGAATTATTGATGAATGGAATGGGAAGGATGGTGAGGATTGATTTCAAAGTATTATTTGAAAGAATTGAATGATATTGAGAATGAATTTGAAAATGATATTTAATTTAATTGAGATACCTAAGTAGTAACAAAGGATTGTGGTTCGTCTCGCTTGCTCCGGGTCAGTGATTGTGATGTCTGGGTAGTAGCAGCAATAGTGGATTATTCCACTTGCTCCAGGTTGAGTTTTTAAACATCCGCCTGATTAGTAGCAGCAGTAGTGGTTTATTCCACTTGCTCTGGGTTAAGCAGGTAGTAGTAATGGGGTTGTGAGTCAGACTCACTTGCTCCGCGGTGGGATGTTTCTGTCCAAGGTTAGCTACTAGAATATGTCGGGTTGGCTATATAACCGACAGATGATATCATCAGCCATAGGATAGGCATACATCATATGCATTTATATGTTTTACTTGAGTGTGCATTGTTTTGGTTTGCCTATTTGTTTAACTATGCTTTTCTGTTATTTTCCCTACTTGCTGTACTTATATCCTATTTGTGTTTTTCTTGTTTGTACTGTATGTGTGTGCAACTGAGAGATCCCCTATGCTGGTGGTGGTGAAGATGAGGGTTGTTTTCCTAATGTGATTATTTGATTGTTGTTTTGATTCAGTTGTTTGGGTCGAAGGTCGTGATTGATTTCTGTTTGAGGTTTTAGTAAAGTATGAAAAATCAAGCAGGTTCAGCATAGACTTAATGAATCTATGCTTGGAACAGGTTAGTCATTCATACAGTATAGGAAACTAATTAAGATTTTCTTATAAGAAAGGTTTTGGATTTTTGGATAATTAAATATTAGTTTTTGAAAAGTTTTTGGATGATTAGCCGTTGGTTTTTAAAAAGATTCATAGGACAAACAATAATTACTGCCTTGAAATCAATTCTTCTCTTTATATGTATCTTCTTATGACAAGTCTTAAACCCTCTAATGAGAACCCTTTTGAGGACGATATTCTCACCCCTCTACAGAATTCTCTTTTCAAAACGAACGAGGAAGCTTGTAGAGTTTTAGATAAGTTCTTAGATACGTTATTTCTGTTTGTATACCCATATTATAGATTTTCCTCGCCTATATTATTATAATCTTGTAAGAGCGATAGGAGTTGTATGTTTTGTATGTATATTATATTTAAAGGCTATTTATGTAAAATATTTTGTATATATGTATATGCTTGTTTGTTTTCAAGATAAAGTATTTTTTCGATTTTTCAAAGAAATCAACGATACGGTTTCGAATCAAAGGCTCCAATTTTATTATTAAGTATATGAAGTCGTCGTAATACTTTTCGCTATCAAAATAGCGCAACCAAAAGCGTGACTTTCAGATAGTAAAAGTGTTACAGATAGAGGGAAGAGTCACGGTGACGGGGCATCTCATTGATGGTGATTGGCGCCTTTGCTCTCATAGGATTCGCCCAAACATAAAGAATAATGACATCGTTTATCCTTTTTTCCCAAATTTTAATAAAACCCCTCTCTCTTCCCCCAAACAGTTATTTGCGGCGGTTGGGACCCAAAACCACCACTATCCTAATCAATTTAGAATGGAATCTCACAACACTATTAGAACCGCCGCTATTCTATCAATTTACAACGGTTCAAATAATCACCAGTAAATTGCCGCTGCAATTTCTCGTCTATCTTGTAGTGTTGTGGAGCTTTTCTCATATATATGTGCAATGAGGTCCAATAATAAGACTCCGATCCAAGTATCATTTACCTTTTGGGAAAAAATAATTTATATTGCCAAGCTCATTTAATTTACTCAATTAATTAACGAGAGCAAGGCAAAAAGAGGAGCAGAAAGAAGAGCATGATCAGAAAGAGATAAGAGCATGATCAGAAAGAGAGTCCTGAAGACAAGAAAAAAGAAATGAGGTCTCTCTTTCAGGCCTCAACGTAACTTCGCTTGTTGATGAGGTCACTTAATTTTACGGTTTAATTTGTCTTAAGCATCTTATCATGCATGGAAGCTATTATCGGTAGTACGTATATGTAGTCTCTGCATGTATGTGTATGTATATATAGCTAGGTATATACATGATGCAAAGCGAGATAAAAATGTGTTACCTAAACGTATAGTTTATGGAATCAGCTAGAATAATCTTCATTTCACAGTCATCATCCATTAACTTAATTTCTAACCAAATCTCCGCTCATGATCCTTTCGCTTTTCTTTTTCCACCCTTTTTATGCAACTAATTAAAAGCTTCTTTTTTAAATGACGTGACCAGACCTAATTTGTTTTTCTTCTGATGTACATTAATTATTAATTAATAATGTACTATTATTTCCTTCGTATTGATCTAATCATGAGTTTAGTTAATGGAAACCTACCTGCATATATTACTACTGCTGAAAGTATGGTAGTTAAGCCAATGTAATTAATGAGAAGATATTAGAGACAAGTGAATAATAATGCATTTGTAGAAGATAAAATATATAAAGGAAGACTTAGAAAAAGAGGGATTCAAAAGGAAGATTTTTTTAAAGACACAGCAGCAGAAAGATACCTCCTTTTATAAAGAAAGAAAAGATAGCAATAAAATAGAATCTTATTCTACATAGTGAATATTTTGTCATACTATATGCTTCAACTTATTAATTACCATCCTCCCTATCTATGTCTTCGACTAAAAATAACTAAAGGATTAAGGAAATTATTAACTAATTAAAAATAAGATGAAAACAAATATAAAGGGATAAAAATAAATAAAAAAATAAAGCTGAGACAGCTGAGTTCCACACGCATGCATGTCTGGAACTCGAATCTACCCACATCCACGCAATTGGCCACTCATCAAATTAAGGAAGAACAATTTGAAAAATCAATGTATCATGCAGTAGAGTTTCTGCAAGTTAGTTGTTATAATGTTATGCATAGCCAGTGTTTTGTATGAAGAACTGTAATAACAGTCAAGCTTTATTTCATTAATTAATCAAATAATGCTATAATATTTTGAGTCAATTCAGACAGCTTAAATTTCTTTTAATTTAAACAAAATATAAATTTGAGTATATAAGGGGGAACGAATGAAGTAGGCAGACTATTGATTGTACGTAGTACCTTTGCTTTGAAACCCTAATTACTAGGTTGGTGGCTAGGGAATGAAAAGGGCATACATACATATATATATATATATATATATATATATATATATATATATATAGTGGCAAACAGACCTTGAAACCCATGCAACAATATATAGGATTTAACCTGATGCCGAAACAACAACACTGATAGCCAGAACTAACAAAAAAGAGAGAAAAAAAAATGTAAAACCGATCATAGTAGAATCACAAAAAAGCAAATAATTATGCTTAGCTTGACTTTGGACGTACATGTTTACAGTCAAATACTAGTTACAGCCATTAATTCATATTAGATATATAATTATTTATATATTTTTTTATTAGGTTAAATTTTTTAAATAGCAATTTTATAACCTCAAATCAAAATTTTCATAAAATTAAACTTTATTTAGATTACAATTTTTATTGACTAAAAGCAACAGTATAATATAAATAAAAAATATATATATAAATTTCACACAAATTCAAAAATTCTTGCGTAAAACATATGATAGCGAAATAACCATTTATATTTTTTCTCATGTTAGTTTAATTTTTTAAAATAAGTGATATCATATTATTATTATTATTATTATTATTATTATTATTATTATTATTGTGAAAAGAAAACTCACCGGTGGCAAAATGAAACCCGCGTGAGAGATGAGGAAATCAGAGAACATAGATGACGAAATTGATTTGTATTGAAAGAAGCTGTGATTGAGGGGAATGAAGCCTGGTCCGAGGATCACTAATTACTGGTGCTGAAATTAAAATTAATTCTTCAATTTGATAAACTAGCTAGTGCGTGGTGAATGGTGATGAATTGAAGAAGACGAGTTTTTATGTGCTGGTGTGAGATGAAAGCAATTAAAGCAGGTAGTGTGATATCTCCTTGGACCAGACAGCATTCCCCACAACACATGAAAGCTTCCGAGATCTTGATGTCAAAGCTAGTTATCTGATCTATTCTGAACCTGCAATGATATACTACTTCATTCATTCTCTATCTGATCTGTGAAATCTCATATATATATATATATATATATATATATATATATATATATATATATATATATATATATATATATATATATATATATATATATATATATATAGAGGGTTTTAGGTTTGTGCATGTAAATAATGATTTTGATACCTAAGTAGGCAACACCTTGGTCTAAGGAAGGATCGGAAATGAAAATTGAGGATACATATATAAGTGGACTAAATCTTTAAAGTGGTCCTTCAGATGCGACTCATGTTGTTGAGTTAAGAAATTAATTAATAGAATTGATGATGACAAACATCTGATTAGTGGGCTAATCACCAAATTAGTTTTTGATTATCTTTGATTAGTAATGCAGGCTAAAAAGAAGTGTTGCAGCAGCCCAACATCAAACAAATGAAATATGCTAATAGGTTGAATGATAAGTGAAAATAAAGACAAGTCCAAATCATTCATCTCAAGCAAAAATTCTTCAAAGAAGCAAGGCAAAGCACCAATGGGCTGAACTTGAGAAGAACCTGATCCAAGCTCGAATTGATTTTCATTTCCCACCATCTTGCCTTACCAGAAGCAACGTTCCTCTCCTCTCTAATCAAGTCAAATCAAGACTTCAGAAAAGTAAGAAAGAGAAAGAGAGAAAAAGCTTCCTCCATAAGCTAGTAACCAAAGAAGCAAGAGAGAAAAAGTTTAAGCTTGAAGCACAGAAGCTAAAACAGAAAATCCAATCCAAATTCAAGTTTAGGTTAAAGGTAATCCATCTCATCTTGCTTGCATCAAATCTTCTTCTCTTCTTCCCAAATCTCTGCTCTATCCGAAAATGGCATTCAAGAAAAATTTGCTCTCTGCCCTATTCTGTTTCACATCTACGGTCACAAGTGATACTTGGGGACCAAGTAGTTTTTCAATGGCTAAGATCAAGTTGACCATGAGAAGATTTCTATGGTTACTGCCTTATGGCTTTCGGTCAAGATGAAGAAGTCAGAAGCAAAATTTCTATTCCAAGGTTTAAGGTGAAAAAGTGAATCTGTGGGATGGTGAAGCTCAAGGCTCAAGGTGTTGACCTTAGAAGAAGAACCAAGCAACATGCAAGGAGATAAAAGAAACTGTTTGTTCATTCAGAAAGCAAGGAGAGAAAACCAGAGTTTGAGAGTTGTGTTCTGTAAAGTATTCCCTGTGAAGTTAGTTCCTCTACTTGGATAATGCTTTCTATCAAAGAAGCATTCTACCAATACTGAAGAACTAAATCAGGGGTTTGCAAAGCTGGTTTTTCACATAGCAAAGAGGCTGTTGATGAAGTCAATCTCCTTCATGTTTTACTGATTGTAATGTACTTTTTAATCTTTATCATTATGTAATTTCTAGTGAGAAAAGGCATTGTGAGAAAACTCAACTAAAAGCCATGAGTGAAAAAAGGCTGAGTGAAACACTTGAGAGAAAAGTCTAGAGTTATTTTCAGATTTCTTTAGGTATGTTTATGTCTTGTATCTTGTACTTGTGAGGTATCCCTTTCTTAGTTGGGTTAGCACTAAGATGTATAGTTAGGTATTAGCATAGCCAATGTCAAGTTAGGTTAGAACTTGAGAGTGGAAGGATTGGGTCAATCCTGTAATATTGGTTTATGTAATACTGTTAACTATAGTGAAATTCTTCCATAGTTGTGGAGGAGACTGGATGTAGGTTGCATAGCACAAGGCAACCGAACCAGGATACTTGCTGGTGTTAGCTTTTCTCTTCTCTGCTGTGTTCTGTTTTCTAATATTCATGAGACAAAAATAAATTGTCTCATAAATTTCCGCTGCTGAGTTCAAACAGAATCAGAATTGTAATTTTGTTTTAAAAGGGAAAAAACAGCAACCAAAAAGGAAGGCATAGATTCAACCCCCCCTTCTCTAAGCCTACCACAACCTACACATGTACTAATGTTGTCCCTCAATTTTCAATTATAATAAATGTACCCTCTAGTTTAAACTCTGGGCTACATATAGATCTTTCTGTCCATTTTCGGCGTGAGTAAGCAAGTGAAACGACAGCCAATCCTGAAGTCATTCTTATATCTACTTAAACAGACATACATCTTCTCACACTAAACATTTTTGGTCTATGGCCACAGTTTTTTTGGTCAAAGTAAAAAATCGTGACCATAGACCCTCTATGGTTACGGTTTTTTAGCGTGACAAAAAAAGTTATGGTCATAATTTTTTTTTTGGAAAGGGTGACCATAGAGTACCTATGGTTACAGTTTTTTTAAAAAAAGTGGCCTAAAAGAGTCTATGGTCACGGTTTTGAGGGGTGACTTGAAGGGGTCTATAGTCACGGTTTTTTACAGTGCCAAAAAGGGTTTATGGTCACGGTTTTTCAAAAAAAGGTGACCTAAAAGGGTCTATGGTCACGGTTTTGGGGGTGGCATAAAAGGGTCTATAGTCACGGTTTTGGGGTGACCTTAAAAGGTCTATGGTCATAGTTTTTTACAATGACCAAAAGGGGCTATGGTCACGATTTTTCAAAAAAGGGTAACCTAAAAAAGTCTATGGTAACGGTTTTGGGGGGGGGTGATCTAAAAGAGTCTATGGTCACAGTTTTGGGGTGGCCTAAAAGGATCTATGGTCACAGTTTTGGGATTGTCCTAAAGGTGTCTATGGTCATGGTTTTTTGAAAAGGTGACCTAAAAAGGTCTATGGTCACGGTTTTGGGGGGTGACCTAAAGGGGTCTATGATCACGATTTTGGGGGGTGACCTAAAAGGGTCTATGGTCACGGTTTTAGGGGGTGACCTAAAGGGGTCTATGGTCATGGTTTTTTACAAGGACCAAAAAGGGTCTATGGTCATGATTTTTTAGAAGGGTGACCTAAAAGCGTCTATGGTCACGGTTTTTGGGGTAACCTAAAGGGATCTATGGTCACAGTTTTAGGGGGTGACCTAAAAGGGTCTATGGTCATAGTTTTGGAGAGTGACCTAAAAGGGTCTATAGTCACGGTTTTGGGGGGTGACCTAAAGGTGTCTATGGTCACGGTTTTGGAGAGTGACTTAAAAAAGGTCTATGGTCATGGTTTTTCGAAATGGTGACCTAAAAGACTCTGGTCATGGTTCTGGAGGGTGATCTAAAATGATCTATGATAATGGTTTTGATAGTTAATCTAAACCTAGCCCCCAGCCACCCAGCACT
This sequence comes from Arachis hypogaea, assembly GCF_003086295.3. NCBI lineage: Eukaryota > Viridiplantae > Streptophyta > Magnoliopsida > Fabales > Fabaceae > Arachis > Arachis hypogaea. The sequence goes on along the minus strand of NC_092045.1, from coordinate 72,094,428 downwards.
ACAGCCTGCCCCCGCAGCCACTGCACTTCCCTGCAACCCCTACAGCCACACAGCGCCGCAGCGGCACAGCCACCTGATGAACAGACATGTTATACGCTTTTTGGATTAGTTTTTATATAGTTTTTAATAAGTTTCACTTAGTTTTTATTAAGTTTTTACAGGTTTTAGTGTTAATTTCATTTTTTTATTCCACTTTGATTTTGTATGTTTTTGTTCCATTTTAGGTATTTTCTGGTTGAATTTGAGGAGTTGGGGCAGAAGTCTGATTCAGAGACAGAGAAAGCACTGCAGATGCTGTCCAGATTTGACCTCCTTGCACTCGGAAGAGATTTTCTAGAGCTACATAAGTCCAAATGGAGCGTTCTTAACGGCTATGGAAAGCTGACTTCCAGATCTTTCCAGAAATGTATAATAGTTTAGAAGGCCCGAAACTGGCATCCAACACCCCTTTTTTAGCGTCCAACGCCCAAAGAAGCAGAGACCAATGTCCAAAAGCCCAGAGATGACTCCCTAGCTGGCGTTCCACATCCAAGAGACCTCATAGCACGTGGATCTCATCAAACTTAATCCAAACACTTACCAACTGGGTCCTAGAAGTAGATTTTAACACTACAAAGACTGTTGTACCCTTACTAGTCATTAGCTTAGTATTTAAGGTATTTTATTCATGTCATTCAAACAACATACATCACTTTTTTCTCATCATCCATGTTTATCATTGAGTTTTACCTCAGTATGAGTCTCTAAACCTCCTAAGTTGAGGGGAGGACACTACAAAAAAGGGAGATAAAATGGCATAAATATTACGGCGGTTTTACAAAACCGCCGTAATACCCGGATATTATGACGTTTTTCATTATTGCCATAATTAAATTGCATTTAGTGGCGGTTTATGTTGATTTTGGCAGTTTTAAAATGCCATTATCACTTCTATATAAAATAGCCTAACCCTAATCCAATTCTAATTTTCCGTTTAAACGCAAAATTTGAATCGCTGCCACAGGGATCTTCTCTGTGACGATCTCCTCTGACTGATCTCCTCTGGCTACGACCTCCTCTGACCGATCTCTTCCGGCGACGACCTCCTCCAACGACGACCTCATTCGGCGATGTTTTCCTCAGTGGCGATCTTCTCTGGTGACCTCTCTCCTCCAACGACAATCTCCTCCTACAACGGTCTCCTCCTGCGATGGTCTCCTCCATCGACATCTCCTACTGCAATGATCTCCTCCGGTGGCATTCTCCTACGCCGGCAATCTCATCCATCGAGCTAATGTGCTGTGAGATTCTCCTCCCACAAGCTCGCTAGGTAGGTTCTTCTCCCTCTTTTCCTTCGTTTCTCTTGAAAATATTTTACTCTAATTCCTTCGATTTCTTGAATTATTGATCCAAATTTCAGAATATATGATAGATTTTGCGAAATGGCAACTACAACTACTAAAATTGTAGAAGCTAGGGTTTCTGAAGAAGGGATCATTAAAACATTTCATAATGACGATGATGAAGCGCTCGATGCTGCGGAGAATGGAGTTGCGGTAATTTTGTTATTTTATTGGATTATTTGTGGCTGAAACTTAATGCTTGATTCTTTCATGCTTTATCAGTTCTGAATTTGTTCCACTATGTGCTTATAGTCTCATCGTCCAGTGGGGGTAACAATAATCATATTTATTATTAATAATACTTTTAATTTCATTTCCTATTTCCTATTTTGTTTATTTAATATCTGTCTAAAAAATTGTGTTCATGAGTTGCAGGGAGCAAGATGACTACGAGGTTGTGAGGAAGGTGGGAAGAGGGAAATATAGTGAGGTCTTTGTGGGTGTTTACTCCACCGATAATGAAAAATGCATCATCAAGATCCTCAAACCCGTCAAGAAGAAAAAGGTGAATCCAATCCCTACACCAATTGCAATTTGTATTAACTAATATGACTGCTATTTTTAATTTAAAGCAACACTGCTGTTTTCAGTTTTAGTATACTTTTTCACTTCATTCCATCCTCATATGGAAATGAATGCTGTGCTGCGGCTTCAATGGCCAACTTTGGTCCAGTAGTTCATTTAGTTTGTTATTAAATTTCTAATTTCAAACACCGTAAGATTTTACCCTTTTCAATACTCTGGTTGTATATATAAGTTTGTACATCTTATAAGTTGTTATTTTGGTTGCAGTTAAAGAGGGAGATCAAAATATTGCATAATCTTTGTGGAGGTCCCAATGTTATAAAGCTGCTTGACATTGTTAGGGACTAGCAATCAAAGACCCCAAGCCTTATATTTGAATATGTCAATAACACTAATTTTACAGTGCTCTACCCCACCCTGTCAGATTATGATATTCAATATTATATCTATGAACTTCTAAAGGTAAGTTTTATACTCTATTGGTTGTCTAAGATCAGCTGTTATATCTTATTTTTGCAGTCATTATTTGTTTGACATATTTCTAGATACTATCTATGCCGATGCTTCGTGGAAAATTCAGTTATGATTTTTGTATTTTTCTTTACGGTGAAATATTAGAAAGTGGTTGAGTAATTGCTGCATAGCTCTTTGACAGCTTCTTCTGCATTAATCCTCCAATAGATGCAATTAAAGAATGAATTGGTTGAGGTTTGAAATAGGTTGTAGAGTGGCTTGTAAGGAAGTTGATTTTGATTTTTGAAAATCACTTCCATTGCTTATGAATAATGCATAGTAGGAAAATAGACTTTTTTCACTAAATGTATTTGTAATATCAATATCTACTAAGTTGATATTTAGTCTTTGAAGATAATACAATCAAGGCAAGGGTATATTGGGAACTACTACGGTGTTCAGCTTCTTGATGCTTCAGTGACAAAGTACCAAGATTATGGTTACTAACAACTCACTCACCCTCTTGTGTATGTGCAAGAAGACTAGTGCTTTTCTCTTTTCCTTTTTGCCACTGAAAACTCAATTTCCTGTCTACCACCTTGTGTTTATTCGAATATGATTTTGTAAATTTTTGTGAAATATTTAACTTATTACTTACTCTTGAAATATTTAAAAAAATTGTTAGCATTTGCTAATAATTGTTGTAAAGAATTAAAGACATTTAAAAAAAATATTTTTAGAAGTTTTCATTTATGTAGTCAAAAGTTCAAAAGTCTTTGTTTTTTACTTTTTTTTCAATAAAAGTATTTGTTTTCTATTTATATATATTGTCGTTTCTGTTGAGGATTTTGATAAAATATTTCACATACTTTAGAAATAGAAGAAAATGTACTTTCCCCAATAAATTTCTAACCTTCTATTACTTGTCAACTCTTTGTAGCTTTTATTTCATAAGTTCATTCATGTTTATGCTTTGCGCTTTGTGACATAAGAAAAAGGATACAAGCAAAAGTGATCTCTTTTTTTTAATTTATTAATTTATATTTGGTCTTAAGGAAAAGCAATGAGAGTTATATCCATATCCAAATCTAATTCCAAGTCCACGTACTCATAAGTAATGCCGACAAATTCGCAGAAATTGGAAAATTATGACTGAGATTTTCATTTTGAGAATGCTTTGTTGGATGGATAGGCAATGATATTTTGTTGGTTCATAGCTATCATACGGCAAACGGTGTCCTTATTTATTAAAACTGAAAGTGATGGAAATTGTGGATTGATAATATGTTCTCTTGGAAAAAAGATTAGTTCTTGAATCTGTTTTTGACTTATTTATCAAAATCTGGTTGCAAACTTACAAGGTTTCTTCTCCTTTTTATAGCAGAGTTCCCATTTTTACCTATTCTAATCACTCATTAAACTATCTTGTCTTTGACTTTGTAATTTACAATCAACAGAATGGCATATGAGAATCACCTGTAGTTGCTGATGAGCAACCTAATGTTCCTATGTGGAATCCTGTGTTGTTCAAGCTTCCATCAGATGAGATACTTCTGTTCTACAAAATAGGCCAAGAAGTTCAAAAGTAAAGCTTCTATATTGAAAGTTGAAATAGTTGGTTTGACCTATCCTCTTAACTGTCTCAGCAAGTTTAGCCATTGACTTCATGTGGTAGCTGTCTTGAAGGTTAGTTTTCTTTGTCTTATGCTTTGTTTGTTTAGAATTGGTCATTTTTTGTCTTATTAATTCCGATTGACGCAACAAATTTAAATTGCAACTTTAGGAAGGTTTCAAACTTCTGCACAACCAAATTAATAAATTAGTATACAATTTTAGGAAGGTTTCAAACTTCACGTATACAATTTTGTTAATAAATTAGTATTTGGATCATTTTTGTTAATAAATTTTTCAACCATCAAAATGGCTATATTATCCATTTTAAATTACATGATGAGACAATTTAGCTTTCCAAACAAGTAACAACCAAGCTAAACCATTGCATGGGTTATACAATGTTTCATTTTGCAGGTAACTAATTCGGCTATCTATATCATGTTAAGCTTTATTTGCAGAGCTTGGTTTAGTTTGTGAAGAAAAGGTTACTCTTAGTCCATAAAAGGTGATGCTTACCGTGACTCATTACATTCCAAACTTTAATCTGACAAACCAGTAGGTAGAATTTTGATACTTAAATGCTGTGATGACCGAATGATGCTTTAGGTTTCTTAATGATTTATTCTTAATTGTATGTCTTGTAGGATGCCTCTAATATATACACTGCTTTTGTTTTATGACAGAGGCTAATTATCTCTTTGATGCTTGATTTGATTTTTATTCAACCTGTTAATGTTATATTTTGGAAATAGACATTATGAATTTTAGGTTGAATGAAGTAGTTAGTGTTCCATTGACATTTTCTTTTAAATTGATCATCTTGTGTTACTTTTTGCAGGGATCTTGATAACTCTAATCTATCTAGACATTTGGTATCTAAACTTGGGAAGCTTAAGTATTATATATATATAAGTCAAAGAAAGTTCTTTGGAGACTAGGAATTTTGGTGGGTTAATTTCTCAAGCTCATGCCAATGCTACTAGAAATGTTATGATGCCAGAAGTTGACTTTTTAGCTCACAGCTCATGTCCTTCGAGCCCTTTTTTTTTGCATGCCTATGCTAATACTTCTCAAAGTAATAATTAGTGGATATAATTTGCTTAATTATTTGTATAGAAATTATTACTTCTAATTTCTAGTACTAATAAAAAAATTATATATTATGTTTGATGTTTTATTTGAGTGATGTAATATTTTGTTTATGGGTTCTGATTTTTTGTTATTATAAAATTTTAAACAAAAAATTGTTTGTTTAATGTGGTAAAAATAATAGTTAAAAATGCCTTTTAAAACGATAAAAGTGTCATTTTTATTCAGTAAAAATAGCAATTTAAAAATATCGTTTTAAACAACATAAAATGTCATTTTAACTTGGTAAAAATGTCAGTTTCAAACATCATTTTAACCAATTAAAAAATATCGTTTTATTCAGAAATAATGGTGGTTTGAACCGCCGTTTTAATCAACAATAAAAATGCCGTTTTATTCGAAAATAACGGCAGTTTGAACAACCATTTTAACAAATTAAAAACGCCATTTTATCCGGAAATAACGGCGGTTCGAACCGCCGTTATAACCAACCAAAAAACCGCCATTTTATTCGAAAATAACAGCCGTTTGAACCGCCGTTTTAACCAACCAAAAAACCGCCGTTTTATCTGGAAATAACGGCGGTTTAAACCGTCGTTTTAACATGTTAAAAAACCGCCGTTTTAACCATGGGAATTGTGGCGGTTTTTTAAAAACCACCGTAATAACCAAATGGCGCTTAGAATTCCGACGGTTTTTCTTGGTCGCCATTCAAGGTAATAATGGTGGTTCAAACCGCCGTAATAACCTTAAAAAACCGCCGTAATTACCAAGTTTTTTTGTAGTGGGAGTCCTGCTGAGTTCTATGAATTAATAAAAGTACCATTGTTTCTTCTTCGATCCGTGTTTGATCTATCTCTAAGATATATATTCGATCTTCATCGTGGTGAATAGGATAATCTAACCAATTAGCTCTGTTCATCACATTAAGACGAACGTGCCTGATAAACACCCACATCTATTTGGGTTCATGTGAGTACTTGGAAGAAAAGTACGTGCCAACAACTATGTTTATACATCTCTCAGACGGTTAATCCACCATTTCGTTGGGGACTTCTCGAGACACCAGTTCAGCCGATCTCCGGGGAGATTAAGGTTTCCGTGGTATAGGCTAGATTCCAAAGAAGTAGCATTCTCTGATCCGGAAGATTTGACCTTGTCTGTGGTGTTTTGAGTAGGATCGCCAGGAGAATGACTTGCTATGTGCTTCACCCTCCGTTGGATTGAATGACCAAGGGCCCTGGCATTTATTTTGTAGTAGAAGAGATCAATGACCACGGGTAATGGCTTTGATCACTTACAGCCTTCCATAGAAGAAGATCATTCACAAGCAAAGAAGATAGTAGTACTAAAGTTAATTCATAAAGACAAAGCAACTCCGACTCTCAACTCTATTCCCAACATATAATTCCTATTAGCTAATCCAATTGGTTTTACCCCTTCCAAGCATTTATGACATATAATCATTCAAGGTTTACATAATACAACTCCTTATGATCTGCCTGACTAAGACCTGCAAGACAACAATAGCTTGCTTCAAGCCACAATCCTCGTGGGATCGACCCTGACTCGCTAAGGTATTACTTGGACGACCCAGTGCACTTGCTGGTATTGCTGCTGTATGAAAAGGTGTAGGGTTTTGCGTACATTCGCACCACCACCGCAGGCCCCACACCTACACATCCTCCACCGCCACCGCAGGAAGATCCGTTGCCATCGTTGGAAGCTATGTCGCTGTGATTGGAAGCTTTGTCATAGTTAATTTGAGTTTGAGATGGTGATGCAGTGTTGGGAGACATTCAAAGTTCAAAGCACATGCAAGATGGCTTAGACATTCATGTAATTTAACTCTCTCTCTGTCACACTCATATTGAGTTTGGTTACTTGCATTCTGTTGTTTTGCTTAATTAATTTTCCCCCTTTAATTTTTTTAAATCATGTATAAAAAATTCTTGTTCACAGATCTATTTCATGAGTGTTTACCTCGACAAATTTTGCCCTTTTTGGTTTCTAAATTCTAATCTCTCCCTTCTTGAATAAAAGAAACTTTTTGAATTGAAAATGTCTTGAACCAGCAATCTGATCTATCTTAAATAGAAAATATGATTCTGATTGGTATAAAATAGATAATAAATGTCAAATAAATCAGTAGTGCTTTTCATAAAGTATGAATTTTTTAGAAAAAAAATAAAAACGAAAATGAGATGATGGAAAGAGAAATAAAAAAAAGAACAAAGTAAGAAGAAAATAAGTAGACAAGATGGTATGGAAATCATGTACCTGGTCAGAAGTATTGGTGCAGTCCCTCTAGCTTTTCTTGCTTCGGGTCAATTGCTTGTGTCTTCATAGTTAACTAAAATTCTACTAGCTAGCAACTTTTAGACTTCATTTTTCTAGTCCCTGATCTTAAATTTAAACTATCAGTAGGTGTTGGAAAAAAAATATAAATAAAAAATTGTCTCTGCTGTTGAACAAGGTAGCTAGCTTTGATTTCAAAAATTAGGAAAGATAATAAAGATTATGAAGCTTAGTAGAAGAGGCGATAATAAAAAGAAGAAAATAGCTTTTTAGTTAAATGGTATCGTTCAATTAAGATTCCAGGGTCTGATATATACATGATGTTACCTATTAATTAACGAAAAAATTGAATGTTGATGCGATTTGTTTAATGTTTCTTTCTTATCCAAATTTTGTTTGTTTGTTTTATTACATATATTGTAGGCATCAAGGCTTTTTCTAAGAAATGGGTTCTGATCTGAAAGTTAAAATGTGTAAGAAAACTCCAATTTTTGTTGTTATTAGTTTAATTAGTTTTAATTTAGGTCTTTGTAAAATTGTAGTAGTGTAGCGCTAATGCTGTCTATTCCTTTCTTTTAATTAGTTTTTATGTATAACTGAAATTGCTCTAAGTTATTTTTAGTAATTTATGAGTGTCAAAATAGGTAAAAGTTAATGTTGCATTATTTTATAATTAAATTGAATAATTAATATATAGTTTAATACAAAGTTATCATCATCGGATTATTATATTTTATTAAAATCATATTAAACAACAAGGACTGCTATATGGAATTTGGTTGTGTTAGTGTTAATTTTTTGAAGTACAACTAAGAAGAGAAGAGAAATTGAAGTCTTCATGCAGACTTTTTTTTTCATTTTTCTTTTGAGATAATTTAATTACTTTCATGCAATTGGGTTTTAAGTTCTTGTATCTTAATGGAGATAACTATGTAGGGAATGTTTTTTTCATTTATCTTTTTCTTTTCGTTTCTTTTAGGATTAGTATTTGTTAATTGATTATTTTGTTTTTTTATTCTCGAATGTTCTTTACCTTCTCTTGAAATTTGTTTTGGCTTTGTTTTGTATACAGAATAATTTTTTCATACTGGTAAAGATAACAGGAGTTGACTAGTTGTTGCGGCACCATTTATAACAACTTCGAATGTTCTTTACTTTTTGATAAGAGACTTTATCCCATATTATATATAATGGATAAATTACACCTTATTTTGATTAGTGTTATAATGGATATCTAGTTTTTGATGAAACTTTTATGATTTAGATTTATTGAATTTCTCATTCTTATATTTATTTTGTGATTATCATCATTTTGGGATGCGATTATGCTTTTATAAAAATTAAATCTCATAAAACAAAATAGGCTATGGTCACCATTTAAAAATAGGGTGACCATAGATAAGCTATGGCCACGGTGAAAACTATGACCATAGATAAGCTATGGCCATGGTGAAAACTGTGACCATAGATAAGGCTATGGTCACGGTTTTAAGGAGGGGTGACCATAGATAAGTTATGACCACGGTGAAAATCGTGACCACAGATAAGGCTATGGTCACAGTTTTAAGGAGGGGTGACCATAGATAAGCTATGGCCACGGTGAAAATCGTGACCACAGATAAGGCTATGGTCACGGTTTTAAGGTGGGATGACCATAGAGGCTATGGTCTCGGCGAAAAACCGTGAGCATAGATAAGGCTATGGTCATGGTTTAAGGAGGGGTGACCATAGGTAAGGCTATGGTCACAATTTTAGGTGGGGTGATAAACCCCATTTGTAGGGTTTATCTTGTGCTTGATTTGGGGGATTTTATCACCTTTTACCCACATTTATTCAATGAAATAGCATGGTTTCATGATTGTCTCCCAATTTGTGCTTAAGTGTGAAAACATGCTTTTTACACCTTCAATTAGCTAAATTTAATTCACCTTTGATTCCACTAGATGCCTTGATTTGTTTGTTAAGTGATTTCAGGTTAAAAAAGCTAGGAATGGATCAAAGGAGTGAAGAGGAAAGCATTCAAAGTGGAGAACACATGAAAAAACCAAAGATTTGAAAAACAACATCCATGCGCACGCGCACAATACGCGAATGCGTGGATCGCGAAAACTGCAAGGGACGCGCACGCATGCTATACGCGTACGCGTCGGTGGCCGTATATGATTTTTTAATAGAAAACATGCCCGGCGATTTTAAAAAGTTGTGGGGCCCAGCTTGCAACCAACCTTGGCGCCAAAATGCATTTAAAGGGCCAAGGATTGAAGGGAATCAACACTTAGCATCATTTACACACATTAGGATTAGTTCTAGTTAGTTTTAGAGAGAGAGAAGCTCTCACTTCTCTCTAGGATTAGGATTAGGATTAGGCATAGTTCTTAGATCTAGGGTTTTATTCATATCTTCTTCTACTTCTTCTTCTCAATTCCTTCTTGTTGCAATCATCATTCTTCTATTCTTTTGTTGTAATTCCTTTATGTTGTTCTTATACTTTGTTGTAGATCTACTCTTGTTCCTTCCATTTTCTTTCAATTCAATTTGAGGTAATTCACAATAATTGTGTCAACTCTTAGGGAAACGACCCGGGATTCTACTCCCGGTTATTTATTACCTCAAATTGAGGTAATTCACAATAATTGCACTAGGTCGTTTCCTGAATATTTTTTAAATTGAGAACAGAAAAATAAATAGTTAGAAATTAAAGCACTGGATAAATAGCAAGAGTTGATAATTAATTAAAATAAAAGACCTTGGTTAGGGGAGAGAATTGGAATTTCTATCCTTGTTGTCTTTCCCAAGTGTAACGATAAATTTTCATTGCTCCCACTTAGTTATCCTCTAGCAATTGAAGGAAAGCCAAGTGGGCATCACTAACTATAGCTCACAAGTCCTAGTCACCTCGTGGGGAAGGACTAGAGTTCGTGAGATTTGAGCTAGCCAACAATTTCCAATTACAGATTAATACTTGGGTATAACAACTCAAGGGGTCCCAATTACTCAACCCCTAACCAAGTTGGGATATTTACTCCATTAACATGAATGCTATTTTCACAAACATATGGTGGGTGTAAATAAAAGACATGATAATTATGAGAAATGAATTACATCAAAATTAGCGCTAACAATAATTAGCAATGATCAAACAAGCAATAAAAATAAACATAAAAATAATTCAATGCATTAATAAATTCAAGAGTAACAAGATCCAGACATGAATTCAATAACCAAATAGAAAAGAGTATTAAGGGAATTAAAGAAGAAACTAGAAATAAAATGCTGAGGAATGAAGGTAGCAGCAACTCTCTCAAGATCCAACTTGAAAATCAAAATAAGAATGCCAAAACCCTCGAGAGAAGTAGGAGTTTCTCCCACTAGAATTCAAAACTAATCAAAAACTAAAGTGAAAAGTGAAGTGTCCTCAATCTCAGCTCCATCCCAGCCTCTAGTTTGCATTTTCGGGCTTGAAACTGGGTCTAAATCAGCCCAGAAATCGCCCCCAACGAGTTTTGTTAAGTGTAGCACGTAATGCTCATCACGCGTACGCGTCACTGAATCTTGCACTTAGCCACGCGTACGCTTTATCCACGCGTGTGCGTCGCTTCCAGATTCTGGAATCCTTAATTCCTTGTATTCCTACAACTTTTGCATGCTTCTTTTCCATCCTCTAAGCCATTCCTGCCCTATAAAACCTGTAAACACTTAACACACATATCACGGCATCGAATGGTAATAAGAGAGGATTAAAATTAGCAATTTTAAGGCCAAGGAAGCATGTTTTTAATTATAGCACGAAATTAGGAAGGAAACTTAAAAACATGCAATTTACATGAATAAGTGTGAGAATAGTTGATAAAATCCACTCAATTCAGTCCAAAATATATCATAAAATAGTGGTGTATCACTACCCTGCTCTTATCCTCTCTTGGACAGCTATGAATATCTATGGATGTCTTCACTTACCAGCAAGTATCCTTATGGTCCTTCGAAGAAAAAATAACCCAGCTGTATTCTATCATCTTGCATACTGTTGTTAACCTTATCCTATCATTCTTCTTGAATTGAATACGCCTTTCCTCTTGGATGGTACACTCCCTAATAGCCTCTTTAAAATCTCACTTGGTATTAAACTTCATTCCAACATCTAAATGTAACTTCCAAGCCTAGCACCCTCCCTAAAAACTAGAAATACTTCATCAAATTCATCCTCTTCTTCTAGCTTGTCTTTAGAATTCAGTCGAGTCTTCACCTTCAACGAATGCCAGGAGTTAGAACCATCAAAATTAGTCCCAGGATTATAGGCATCATAATTTTTAGGCCCACCACCTCCCATGAATCTAAGATTTAGTTCAAAATCAGAAACATCCTCTACAAAAGCATCGTCATCAACACATATCTTCTCCTTCTCCTTCCCCTTGCCCTTACCATTACCTTTTTCAGCACTCTTATTTGTATTTTCTTTTTTGCTTACATGAAGGAATAGGGTCCCCAACACATGAATCAGATGAGCTATCTTCCTTAACTAGTTTATAGGGCTCATCTTCTACAATCTTATCAGAATTAGACGAGTCTTCATCAGAGGACAACAATATTTCAAATATCTTGCTATCCTGCACTTTTTTCTTACCCTTTGTGCAACCTACACAGTAGCAGACCTCAAGCAATACCTCCTGCTCACTTTGGTTTATGTTGGTTTGGGGACTGTCTTAGTCTTTTTTTTTAGTTGTTGTTCTTTAGGCACCGGAACTGAGCCTTTGGGTACTTGGTCACTTGGTCGACTAACGTTACAAGTGGGAGTCTTTTCAGCATTGATATTAGCAAATGGTGTGGAACAGATGTGGCATTTTTCTTTGCTTGCTCTCCAAAAATCCTTACTTGATCATCAACATAGATCGTAACCTCCTTCCCTTGCAGCAGTTCAGGTGACGAAACCTCATGTTCAATAAAAACATTAATAAGACCCTGGTTTTATGAACCCATCTGACACATCTCTCTCAACTCTACATCAGTGTTTAACTTCCTCAAACTCACTTCCATGATCTTCCCAATTAAGTACAAGCCACCAAACCTCTTTTATTTTGTTATAACCTAGCTCCTTAAAGTAGTTGCTCAAATAAAATACATCCAACTTATCCAACTCAAGATCACTCAAGCAGCTTCTATTATCAGGATAGTAGCCCATCTTTCCGTCAACACACTTTTCAAAAGTTCCTCCACGATGAAACGAAATATTCAAAACTTCATCCATCTACAATATATATATAAATAAACAAATTAAACATATGCAGCACTAACAGTGTATCACAACTCCACATAAGTAACATTAATGAAAAAAATCTCCTATTTCATACATAAAAAAATAGAACAAATGAAATTCCACCCTAACATAGTAACTACAAAAAACCTAACAACATAATAATCTAAAAAAAAATAGCAAATACAAATGAAATCACCTCAAAAAATAATTCAAATGAAGAACGATCAATGAGTACCCAAATTTTTTTTTTCAATCTGTAACAATATTGCTAACCTCGTTTATACTTACGATGATGGTACCCTCTACTTCAGCAACTTTCTATGGTTGAAAATTTTCTTTCTTGTGCTAACAAACTCAGAAAATCGTTAATGTGAAGGTGTCCTATTGTCACGACATTCTCTGGAGGAGGAGGAGGAGGAGGAGACGAAATGGTTTAAGAAAAGAAGAAGAAAGAGTTGTGAATGATCACCTTTGCCCAATAAACCTTTCAATATCCTTGCACAATAATACGATGACGTTCTTTTTCATTTCGTGCCTACAAATAAAACGACATCAATTTACATGTCCTACTTGGAAGTGGTAGTGCCAGGTCAACGTTCCGCTTGCTGACTCATGCTGAAAATGGGCAGGGGGATCTGTTTGTAGTCTGGAGCTCAAATTGGAGGGTACATTTAGTGCAATTGGAAATTGAGGGGTAACATTGATGCACGAGTCAAATCTGGGAGACCACTTTGGGAATTTAATCATATATACATGCAATAATCAACATAATCATTATTCATTTCGTTTTAATAGAAAGTAAAACAAGTAATAATATATATATATATATATATATATATATATATAGTATCAGTATGGTCAATAGAGGGTGTACGGTGTTCATGGTCATTTCTAGTTGGGGTGTATATGGGTTGGGTGAAGCCGCGTTTGATCTAACCTAGATTCGGCTTGAAATATATACTAGGCCTATTTGTTAGACCCTAATCCGACCCTAGACCCGATAAAATCTAAACACCTTCAGGCCACAATTATACTAGGTTAAAATCGGGCCCTTAACGAAATTCTCCTTGGTAATTTGTAGAGGAATATAATTATCTTCTCCTCCCATTGTTTGTTATCTAAACACACAAGTCAAAAAGAAATTCAGCAATAATCGGCATTGCTTCAGAAGTTCACCAATAATCAGAACAAAATCAGAACAAAACACTGAAACAAGAAGAACAATAAACACATAATCAGAAGTTTCAATAATTAAGAGTCAATACAATAATCAAAATTCTGATTAGAACAATAAACACCTAATAAGAACAATAATCAAATACTAAAATAAGAAGAACAATAAACACCTAATCAAAGTTTCAATAATCAACAGCCAAACAATAATAAAAAAAATTCTTATTAAAACAATAAACACTTAGTCAAAACAATAATCAAATACTGAAACATGAAGAACAATAAACACCTAATCAGAACAATAATCAAAATCCCTAATATTCATAAGTTTTAATAACAAAAAATCCTAATATTCAGAAGTTCCAATAATCAAAATTCCTAATTAGAACAATAATTATTTACCTGAGCTTGAGCAGAGGTCAGAGAAGAGAATAAGAAGACCAGTGGCAGAGAAGAAGAGGACGACTGGGGGCAACACTGTCGTGACCATCCGACCGAGCGGGGGGAAGCAGTTATTCATTGTTGAGGGTCAAAGAAGCTTCGTCACATTTCGCATTCGTGATCACTGAAGGTCGTCGACTCGTCGGCACCGAGAGACGAGAAGTAGTGCAGCATCGTCGTGACTCTGATGTTGGTGAGTGGTGACGGGCGCTCTAATGGTGGCTGGTGAGAGACAAAGAGAAGGTTAAAAGAGAAAGGGTGATGGCGGTCGGTGAGAGGCAGAGAGACGATTGAGAGAGGAAGGGTGGCGGCACCATTCGTAAGCCATGGGGGAGTAAGGGTGCGTGACTATGTCTTGTGGTGCTGAGAGAAGAGGGCTGTGTGCTCTTTGTGCATTGCAAAGTGCAAACTAAGCGTGCCTTGGAGTGTTTGGCATGTGCCCTCTCCCCTCTAGTAGTATGAATTATCGGGCCAGGTCTAGGTGATCCGATCTATGGCCCAATCCCGATTTAGTTTTTTGTTAGGTTTTGTTTTCTTTTTCCGGGTCAATTCCGGACCACTTCAAATTCAGGCCAATGTGCCTCAAATTATTTCGGATTCTGGCTAGGTTTTCGAGCCGATGCAGATCATATACACCCTTAATTTATAGAACCCAGCTGTATGTAAGTAGTTGTTGGTTACTGTTATACCTTATGAGTCTCTTTCATTTATTAGAAGATTCCAACAAACACTTAACTATTTAATCATCAATACCAGGCTATATTTTCTAAATTTTATCTTTAACTCGCATTAAAATTAAAACTAACATTCAAAATTACATAAAAAATAAAATTCTACAAAAAATTATTCAAAAGTAAAATAGAATATCAAAAACTAATGATGATTTTATTGGAAGCCATAAAAAATTGAATAATATGAATTTGGAATTAAAATTAATATTAATAAATGTGAGTCAAAAAGAGAATTGAAAGTGAACAGAAAAAAGTTATTTTTATTAAAAAATTAGTTGAAATTGATTATAAAAAAGTAGATTCCTTATACTTTATTATTTTAAATAGTCATAGTAAATACTTTTCTAAATTCTATTAAATTTGGAAATAAATATATTCTGATTTTAATAGGTTGATCAATATTAATTTATCTATATGTTATTGATAAAATGAAAAACAGTGATGCATCATGCATGAATGGAAGCAGTAGCATAATGAATTGAACTTTTGGTTTAATTTAATTTTCTTAATGGAATATTCTGGTATATGTTCTAATAAACTTTAGATTATTCTTAAATTTTTACTAGCAGTATAATTATACCATATACTTATCATTAGAGTAATGCTATGTCCAGGTTATGGGTTTTGATTCAGGCTAGATAGAAAGTGTGAAATATTTTGGTCCATTATTGTATAGAATTATAGGTTAATTACATGTACAAAATATGTAGTCAACTTTTAGCTAACTCGCATTGTTTTAAATTTACATGTACAAAATATGTAAGAAAAAATGTTATTGGAAATTTAAAGGTAAAAATACGTCTTATTTTAATTTTCTTCACAGACGTCTCTTTTCGGGATCATTAAACATGTTCTGCCAATACTGTGACCAAGAACCATCCTTTAAGAATAATGGAAGGACCATGTTAGAATTTGATTCTACCTACTATTATCTCATATATTCTTATAGCCTTTTTTTGGGTCGGGATATATTCTTTCGGCTTTTTTATCATTATTAAAAAAATTGTATTGGATTTGGGGTATCAGCAATTTGTTTTTGTCATGAGACGCACACTGATACACAAACTACATTGGGCTTCATCCTTGACGCATATAATATAAGCCTCTAACGTATGATGTGGGTTTCAGGAGGACACCCGTTTTGCCAACTGAACGAGGGGTTTTTTTGGGGTGGGGTTAATCAACTGAACGAGGTTTTATCATAGCAGATAAGTTTTTCGATCATGCTGGATAGAAACCTTTTTTTTTTGGTCTTGAAAAATATTTTATGTTTTGGTCACGATAAGAGTGATGCAGATTTTTCAAAACTACGAACAGTCGCGAATTGTACCAAATAATAACACTAGAGTGGGTTATTCTTTCTACGAAAATTAACGGATTAAACAAGTAATAGTCAATTGATTATTCTAATCAGACAAGCACAACTTAGGATTTCAATAATAAATAGCATAAAAACAAAGAATTTGTGAGCAAACTAAAATTGGATTAGAAAGTGGTGCGAAATTTAAAGTCCACAAACTAACTTACAAGTGCATCAGGTCATACCAAATAATACATCAGTGAGTGATGGTCGATCTCACGAAAAATGATAAATTGAGCAACAATAGTCAAATAATTCCTTAGTCAGACAGGCAAAAAGTGATGTTTTTGGGGTTTAAAAGCTTTAACCAGTACTTCAGATACATATATATATGTATGTATGTATATACGAGAAAATAGTTAAAGTTTCGGAGTTATTTATCTATCTGGATTAAGTTTTCTTGCTAACTATTTTAATCATGTAAGATTTATTTCATCGCAAATCATAATTGACTAAACCCTAATTCTTTAGTAATTTAGTCTCCTCTAACTTAGTTAACCCCTAATGTCTTGGTCACTTAATTTCGATTAGAGAGTTAGGTTCAATTCTAGTTTATTAGCCACAAAACCCTAATTACCCAGATATAAAGGGATTATATGTCCCGTTAAGTCCAAGTAATTAGCAATTTAGGAGGAATTTACTTTCAAGTTAGTGTCCAAGTGAGATAACTCTTCCAAGAACACAAGAACGCATATAGAATAAGGGTTATTCTTCCGATCTACCCAGATTCATAAGATGAAGAATGAAAGTAATCCTTAGAAATGAATCAATATATTAATTAAAATAGAACAATAATAGTCTTAATCCATAGAAATAAACAGAGCTCTTAACCTTAACCGAGGAGGTTTAGTGGCTCATGACTCAGAGAAAAAACTAGGGTTCAGAAAAATGTGACAGTGCGGAAGTAAGAAGATCCCTCGAAGGGCTAAATCTTTTCCCTTTTATATCTAACTTAATTTGATTTGAAACTAAAAAAAAAATAATAAATTCTAAACCTAAAAGATTTTGTTTATAATTAAAAATAAATAAAATAAAATAGAATAGAATAATTAAAAGCTAAATCCAACTAAAGATACTTCATTAGTGAGAATGTGATCCGGATTATTGGCGCTAAACGTCAGATCCAGCGTTTAGCGCCCTTGTGGGTAGAAAGCTCCCATTCATCTCTGACTTGCTGGCGCTAAACGCCAGCATTTAGCACTTTAGTGGGCAGAGAGCCTTCTTGCGCTTTTGAGCTGCTGGCGCTAAACGCCCAGGTCCGCGTTTAACACCAGCTTGACAGATTTGAATTCTTCCTATTTACTTGCACACAAACTTTGCCAAATTGATCCAAACTTTACCTGAAATAATTAAAATACCAAAAAAACTCAAAGTAGCATCCAAAGGGATTTCAAAAACTAAAATAAGATTAAAATTCATTAAGTTCTAACTTAAAATAAACAAAAAATAAGGGAAAGATGCTCACGCATCACAACACCAAACTTGAACTGTTGTTTGTCCTCAAGCAACTAAAAATAATATAGGACTCAGAAGAGAATTTTTCTAAGACTTGAGTGTTCATTTAAGTTCCTGTCCAATTACTGAGTGGGGTTGATGGCATTGTGATTTTGAATAGGTTTGACATCTCACTATCCTTTAAAGCTCGGAAATGTTGATATCCCTCAAAATTAGAAACTAGATGATATTATGGATTCTCTTTCTTTTTAAGCTCCGATTGATCCTTGAACACAGTTTTTTCTTTCCTTTTCTTCGGTGCTTTATACCTTGAGTTTAGCCGTGACTCTTAGTGTTTTGTCCTCAAGGTTAACTTGGCACACAAACACCACAAGTATTTAACTGAGGAACACTTTGAGTTCTATTTATTTTTTCTTTTTATTCCTCCCAGTCAGTGGTATTCAGATCCTTTGGCATACTCTGCAATTGCACTGGGTCTTAACTCTTAGTGCTCTGTCTCAAGGGTTTCTTAACACATTAACACCAAAATCATATGGTTAGGAAAACAACTCTTTAAACTTTTAGTCATATCTGACCTTCCTGACCATTGATGCTCAGAGCCTTGGACCTTGATTTTTATTTTCTTTTTCTTTTTGCTATTTGTTTTTCTTAAAAGATCAATTTCTTACTGAGTTTAGGGAATCCATAATATTTTTCTAAGTTCCTGTACCTCTGGAATCAACATTTTTAACATCAATATCAATCATGCATAGTTCAGTTCATACATTCAGAATCATAAATAATACCACCACATCAAAGTAATTAGAATAATTCATAACATATAACTCAAGTCTCATGCATTTTACTACTTCTTTTCTTTTGATTTTTCAAGCTTATTAAACAATACATGGGACGATTTTCAAAATAAACATAAGTACTAAATTAAACAACTAAGCTAGAAAACAATAAGATACTACTAGCAATCATGCAAAGGATTTCAAACAAATAACCAGGAAACATGAAAACAATACTAAAAAATAGAAAATAAATAAAGCAACAGATAATGAAACTCAACCACCACAGTCTTGGTGGCTGCTCCCTCCTGGGAATTCTTTGTTGTGCCTCAGCTCCTCTAGCTCCCTCCTCTAGCTCTATTGTTCCTTTACTAGCTGATGGAGGAGGGCA
Organism: Arachis hypogaea; assembly: GCF_003086295.3. NCBI lineage: Eukaryota > Viridiplantae > Streptophyta > Magnoliopsida > Fabales > Fabaceae > Arachis > Arachis hypogaea. The sequence continues at coordinate 72,075,492 of NC_092045.1, read as the reverse complement.
GAGTGGTCCTGGTGCTTTATCCTCAACTGATCAATAGAAGACGTCAGCTCCCCAATAGTTGTGGTCAACTGATCCCAGTAGTCACGAGGAGGAAAATAATGTCCCTGAGGCATCTCAGGCTACTCCTGCTAAGGAAGGGGAACTGGCTCCCCCAAGATCTTTGGTGTACTCTATACCCCTCCGTGTGATCGGCCTCTCAATGTTAATACGGGTATCCCCATCAATGCGAACTTGGGCAACCTCACACAGGAGGAAGATAAGGTGAGGGAAGGCCAATCTAGCAGAGGTGGAGGCCTTCGTGGCTATGCTATACAGCTTCTGAGGAATCACACGCTGTACTTCTACCTCATTACCGAGCATGATGTAGTGAATCATCACCGCTCGGTCAAGGGTAACCTCAGACCAGTTACTCATATGGATGATGGAGCGCTGAATGAACTCCAACCATCCTCGAGCAACTGGATTCAGATCATGCGTTCCTAACTGGTACGACTGACCTCTAGTATCTCTCCTCCACTGTGCTCTGGAGAGGCATATGTGAGTAAGAACTTGATCCAGTCTTTGATCAGTCTTGACCTTCTGAGTATAGGAGTGAGGGTTGTCTCTAGATGGTGGCAACTACTGTACATCCATCATACTCTTTAGACCAAACTCTAAGATCTTTTCTTGGACCATAGTGCGCTAGTTCTTCGGATCCGGGTTCACGCCCTTGACATGCTTGTAAATCATCCAAGCATTGGCATAGAATTTTCTGACCATCAGCACACCCACATCAATCACGGGGTTGCATAGAACTAGCCAACCCCTCCTCAGAATTTATTCCTCGAACTCCGGATACTCGTCTGGCTGTAGATCAAAGCGGACCTTCAAGATCACTTTTTTTTTTGTTCACAATCTCATTAAAGTGATCCTCGTAGGTCTTGGAGAAGAACCAAATAAAATTAAATGGGTCAGTCACAAGAGCTTTTTCCTTTCTCTTCCTTGAAGAGGATTCTCTAGTTTTGGGTGCCATGTGGAATATGAGAAAAGAGATAAGCAAAGTGACCCAACACTAAACTTAAAGCTTTTGTTCGTCCCCGAACAAACAAATAAAGTCAAGACAGAGGAAGAAAAGAAATGGGAAAGAGGTTGGAAGAACGGGGGCGGGTTAAAGAAAGAGAAGGACGTGGGGTGCAGTTTTGAGGGAAAGGTTGAAGGTGGGGAAGCAAGTAAGAAATGGATGTGAGAGTGATAGGAACGGAAAGGGGTAAGAATCGAGGTATATATGAAGAAGAAAAGAAAAATAAGATATGAGACGGGAGTAGTTAGGTGAAAAGGTAAACAAAAGAAAGATTGTAAAAGTTGAGGGGGGTTCGATTGTAATGAGGGACTAGAAGAAAGGGAAGAAGTTAAATGTGTTGTGGTTAAAGTTGAAGGAGAAAGGAAGTAAGTGAAAATGTTTTGTGAGTGGTGAGATAAAAGTATGGAGAAGTGAGATTTATATAGATGGGAATGGGGAGGTTACAGTTAAAATAGGGATATAAGGAAGGGTTGGTTAAATAAAATTAAATGGGAGAGTGGGAAAGGGGGTATGACCATTGGAGAATGGAGAGAGAGAGAGATAGTTAGTGGGATTGATGGGAGTTGATTAGGTGATGTGAAGGGTGGTTGGTATAGGGGTGAATGAATATGGATGGGAAAGTGGGTAGGGGGTAAGAGAGAGTGGGGTTGAATGGTCAAAGGGGATGGGGGGAGGGTAATTAACTATTGGTAACGGTTAAACCCTTTTTTCTTTTTTGAAATCCGTGTTGTTGGCGCTAAATGCCAACCTCAGCGTTCAGCACCACAACATTGCATAACTTTTGCCATCTAAGGTGTTAAATGCCCTTCATGACGTTTAATGCCAGTATTACTTTTTTTTTAGGACGAGACATGGCGCTAAACACCCAGCTGGCATCCTTGGAGACTTGAGTTAGTGAGGTCACTCTTCATGCAAGTGCCTTCCTCATCTAAGTGATGTAAAGGTTGAAAAACCTTGAATACCAAGTAATCCTCATCCATTTTTGGAACTAATTATCCTTTCTCCATATCAAAAATCACAAAATCTACAGGAAGAAAGAATTTTCCAACCTTAACCGAGACATTTTCCACTATTCCATGTGCATGTTTCAGAGACTTGTCTGCCATTTGTAAGGCTATCCTTTTTGGTTATGCCTCTTGAATTTGCAGCTTCTTCATCACAAACAAGGACATTAAATTAATGCTTGCACCATGATCACATACGGCTTTGTCAAAGTTGATACTCCCAATAGTGCATAGAATCTGAAAACTCCCTGGATCTGGCATCTTCCTTGGCAATTTTCTCTGAATTATTGCACTACATTCCTTAGAAACTTTCTAAAGATTTCCAAGAACTTTGAAAACTCCTTGTCCTTGGTCTCTGATAAACCACTATTTTATGGTTTATCTTGTGCTTAATTGAGTGGATTTTATAAATCTTTCATACGTTTATTCATATGATTTGCATGTTTTATAATTTCTTCCAAGAATTTGTTCTATGATTGAAAATATGCTTCTTTGGGTTTTATTTTCTTTTATTTAATCTTCTCTTATTACCATTAGATGCCTTGATATGTGTGTTAAGTGATTTCAGGGATTACAGGGTAGGAATGGCTTAGAGGATGGAAAGGAAGCATGCAAAAGTGGAAGGAATACAAGAAGTTGAAGGAACTGCAAAGCTGTCAGCCTGACCCTCTCGCACTAAAATAATCATAACTTGAGCTACAGAGTGTCAAATGATGCGGTTTCAATTGTGTTGAAAAGCTAACGTCCGTGGCTTCGATTTGATATATAATTCGCTGTAGTGGCCATACAGTTAGGTGACGCGAATGCGTGCTCCACGCGGACGCATCCCATCTGTGAAAATCAGCGTGGCAGAATTCGTTTCCAGCGAATCCTGGGCTATTTCCGGCCCAGTTTCAAGCCCAGAAAATACACATTAAAGGCTGCAAAGTGGACGAATGAAGAGAGATGACTCATAACACACTTTTCATAATTTTAGATGTAGTTTTTAGAGAGTGAGGCACTCTCCTCTCTCTTAGGATTTAGTATTAGGATTTTTAGAATTTAAGAATATTTCTTCTTCATCTCAGGTTCAATGTTCTTTTTAGTTATTTTTCTCTTTTATTTGTTTAATGGCCATTCATGTTATGATTTTCTTGATTAATATAATTTGAGGTATTTCAGACTCATGATTGTTTTTCCCTGTTTATAATTTAGATTATTTACTATTGGTTTTGGTTGATTAATTGGTAACTCTTGAGTTATCAAACTCATCGTGATTGATGATTATCATTCTTGCTGATTAATTTAGATTCCTATAACTCTAGTCTTTCCTTAAGGAGTTGACTAAGACTTTAGGTGTTAAATTAATTTGTCCACTTAACTGACCTTCATAGTTAGAGGTTGACTTAGTGGTAGCAAAAATATAATTATCATCACCATTGATAAGGATAACTAGGATAGGACTTCCAGTTTTCATACCTTGCTAAGAGATTTTCTAATTATTAATTTATTTTTCTTATCAATTAAATTATTTGTTCAAACCTTTTCAAAACCCCAAAATATACCTTTGCATAACCAATAATAAATCATACTTCCCTGCAATTCCTTGAGAAGACGACCCAAGGTTTAAATACTTCGGTTATCAATTTCAAAGGGGTTTGTTAATTGGGACAACCAAACGTTTGTAAGAAAGGTTGATTGCTTGGTCTAGAATCTATACTTGCAACGAGAATTTATTATAACTTCTAAACCATCAATCTTCAGTTCTTTAAAATGGCATCGTTGTCGGGGAATTGCAAACATGTGCCTTATTATTGGTTATTGTAAATATTTTTCAAAAAAAAATTTAGATTTTAAAATTTTTATCTTATCTTATCTTATTTTTCAAAATTCAAATCTTTTTCAAAAAAAAAATCATATCTTTTTCAAAATCTTATCTTATCTTATTTCAAAAATCATATCTTTTTCAAAATCTTATCTTATTTTTTTTCAAAAATCATATCTTTTTCAAAATATTTTCTTATCTTTTTTTCATATCTTTTTCAAAATCTTATCTTATCTTATTTCAAAATCTTATCTTATTTTTTTTCAAAAATTATATCTTTTTCAAAATATTTTCTTATCTTTTTTTTTCATATCTTAGTTTTTGTTTCTAATTTTCTCCTACTACTATGAACTCTCACCTCTTTGGCTATGAGTCTGGTTACAACTATGTTGCAGGAAGAGGAAGCTATAACAGGAATATGTATCAAGGTCAAAGCAATCAAAGATGGACGGAGCCAAGAGGATCTGATCAACCCTTTAGGCAAAAACACCTTCCAAGATATCATGGACGAAGACCACCCTGCAATGCATACCAGGATGATAGATATGGTGGACCTCCTTGTAGTTACCAATAAGCTCCATCATATGCCGATGAACCACCTCCTCAAGCTTCAAACCACCACACTCACAAGCCCCTTTCCACCATTCACCTCTAGATGACCCTAATCCTTATCCACCACACCAACCACCATATGAACCATACCCAAAACTACCACCTCAATATTCACCATCTCCATATCCTTATCATAAAGAACCACCTCCATATTATGGACCTATTTTCCAAAAAAATGAACCCTCCTATCCATCCCAATCCTCCATGGAGAGCACACTTGCCTCTATCACTAGTCTCACCTCTACTCTTCAAGTACTTATATCCGGCATAGACCAACCCTCTACCCCTAATATTCAACCCTCAAGCTCCAATGCACTTCCATCTTAACCACATAATGATCCACCCATCCCATCACCACTATCCATGGAAGAGCACCCACATCCATCAACCCAAGAGCAACATGATCCCAATGATACTATTGACATGGAATAAGAGAGAGAGGATCATCTTCACGAATTCATACTTCATAAGGAGCTAGAGGAGGCACTAAAGGTGAAGGTAGTAGAGACCTTTGCAGATGAATGAGTAGTTGGAGGGAGTTATCATAGAAAAGAAGCCATCAAGGAGGAATATGATTTCATACTTAAACAACTGGATCAAGCGATAAATCGATTGCCTTTCTGACGTTCGGACATTCAAGGAACCCCCATGGCTTCATATGGAGAATCTACTGAAGAACGTAGTATGAAGAAGACACTAGAAACTCCAGTGGACAATAAGGAGCGTGACTTTGTACTCGAACAAGTGGAGGAAGCCGGAATTATTGAAGAAGAAGAAGTGGTTCAAGACTTAGGAGATGCTAAACCTCCATGGGAAGTTCAAGTTATAAAGCCTCCTTCAAAGACATTTGAAATTGATGTTGACGAAGGTGTACAACCTCTAAGGCATCTCATGATTGAAGACTTTGAAAGGGATGGTCAAGAGATGGATTCGATCATTGATGAATTCTTGTCTACATTTGTGTCCTCTCCCATTGGACTTGACATGGAGATGAAAGAAGAAGAAGCACAACCTTCCATATCCTTGGTGAACAATGAAACAGAGATTGAATTGGAAGAAATCTACCAAAAAGAAGAGGTTGATATTGAAAAAGATTGCAAAGAGGTGGAAGTTGTCAAAGAAGAGCACAAGGGAGTGGAGCTTGCAAATTCATTAGAAATACCTCTCCCAAGGCCACTACCGTCCAATACAACATTCAAGTGGGTAAAATTCTTCTCCTTAACCTTTACTTTCCCACTTGAATATGGGCTTCTAGAGACGGATGGTCAACTTAGAGCTCTTTGTGACATTAAGAGTAAGAGGAAGATGATTAGTGGTTGGAGTTGTTAAGCAAGGTTCAACATGGTTGTATGCTCCAAGTTGAAGTCCAAGTGTTGGTGCAGAGCTCAATTGAATAGGTCTAGGAAGATGTTTGAGTGCTTACGTGAGAATTATAAAGCTAAACCACCCAGATGGAATCATGATAATCAACTTGAAGATGGGTGTAGAAACAAGATTTGGGATCTAGGAATATATGAGGATCAACTTTGGGAGCTCAAAGCTTGTGGAGAACTTCATCAATGCTTGGTAAATTTACTTGGTATTGATAGAGCTTATTGGAAGTCCAAGCATTTGTGGAGGTTTCAGGATGTGTTCAAGCACAAGCCACCATGACAATGAGCTCGCCAAATGTCCAACTTAAGGACTATAACTAAAAGTGTTGGGTGGGAGACAACCCACCATGGTATGATCGTTCCTTTTTCAGTTTTAGTCTGTTTTTGAGTTTTGATTGAACCTGGAATCATGCATAGCATTCATCTTAAGCATTATATTCTGCATACTGCATTATAAAAAAAATAAAATAAAATAAAAAAGAAGAAGAAAAGGGCATGCAACGCGACAGCGTCGCCGACGCGTCCGCGTCCCCTGTGCCTTAGGAAGAAAAGAGACTTTACAGAGAGTCACGCGAGAGCGTGGCTGGAGGTGTGCCTCTGGCACAATTTGACACACACGACCGCGTGGATGACGCAATCGCGTCATTAGTGAAATGGCCTCCACACGCGTCCGCGTCACCCACGCGAACACGTGCACTGTAAAATCGACGTAAAAAGGGTGTGTGGCCGAAAGTTGAGCTGGAATTGGGCTGGACTCGTGCTAGAAGCACAAGCCCTATCACGCGAATGCGTGCCCTATGCGTCCTCGTCGTTCTTTAAAATAGGCCATTCACGCAATCGCGTCACCCAGAAATTTGGCAATGTGCGTATTAAATAGAGAGTTGTGCGTGCGCGAGGCTGCACTCGCGCCAATAGCACAAATCAGGTCACGCAATCGCGTGATCCACGCGTCTGGGTCACCTAATAATTATCACACAGCACGCGATCGCGTGATCCACGCGTCCGCGTCACCTGCGCCGCACAGCATATCCAGATCAGCCAAATAACTTATCTTTTCTTTCCAAAATCTAAATCTTTTCTTTCCCTTCTTATTTCTTTCTTCTCCCTTTCTTACTTTCTTCTTCTTTTTCCATTGGTGTCAAATTTTCTTTTTCAACTATTGCATCTTTTCTTGAATTATTCTGGTGTTTCATGACTTGTTCTATTCTGATTGGGTATTATTATTCATAAATTAATGCTAATTTTTATAATACTGATATTTCTTTTGCATTGATATGCACTTACACTATCTTGCATTACCCACACTCTCTTCCCCATTTTTGCCATTTTTGCACTGTTGATATGTCATATGCTTTTGTGGTTTTCTCACTTGCATGTTGTAGCCACCATGTACTTGAGACCCTTATTATTTGGCATTAACACCCATATTTTATTTGTTTTCTATCTTTATTTTTGGGTTACGTTTATTCTTTTCCCTCTTCTTTCAGGATGGCTACCACAAAGGGAGAGGAAAAGCTTCTTACTGGGGAGACAAACAAGTTCATCTGCTCAATCTTTGGAGAAAAACATCAATTGAAGCAACCCGTCCACCTGCACATCTTAGCATGCACCGAGGACGGTGCAATCTCTAAGTGTGGGGAGGTCGATACCGATCTCCATGGGTTAGTTACTCTTCTATCTCAACACCAATGGTTTATTTTCCTTGTTAGTTGTTGCATTTGCATGTTTGTTTGATTTTGTGCATGTTGAAGTAATATTTTCTTTCTCAAGAAAACTTTTTATAATATTTCACTAATTTAAATTAAAAACTTTTTGAAAATCTTGTATGAAGAAATATTATTTTGGAACATGGTTTAGAGCTCGAACATACAAAACCAGTGAGATTTTGAGCCTATTTGATTGGTTGCATTTTATCAACCAATATTTTATTTTTGGTGTGTGCTATTCTCTCTAAAATTGTGATCTTTGTCTTGCTTGATTCTATATTTCCACTATTTGATGTATGCATGCACTTATATGATTGAGGCCTTGTTTTACTGAGCTTACATACCCATATGTCCTTACCTTTCATTATCCTTTGCAAACCAATGTTGAGCCATTTTACCCCTTCGTTCTTTACTTTAGCACATCATTAACTCTAAGCGAAAAATAATAATGTCCTTAATTTGAATCCTTGATTGGCTTAGACTAATGAAAGCGCTCATAAATTATGTGTGGGAAAAGTGGGTTTGGAAACGTTTGGTTTGAGAATTGAGTATGTTAGACTTTGTGTGAAAATGTGAAAAATGTTAAGAACATGTTTACGCATTCAAAATCTTAATCATATGCATTAAAAAAATTATTAAGAAAAGAAAAATAGAAAAAAAGAGCAGAAAAATAAAAAGGGGACAAAATGCCCCAAAGTAAATGGCAGTAGCAATGTATATGTACTGTACTCAAAACTTGGAATGCATAAATATGTAGTAAACACAGTTAATGGGTAGTTATTGATTTTATAATACATGGATTGTCCTAAGTTAGGTGGAAAGTTTAGGTTAATTAAGGATTCAGATTTTAGTCCACTTGACCAAATATAATCATACATTGACCCTAACCCCATTACAACCCTTAAAAGACCTCTTGATTTGTGTATTGGTGCATTAAATTTTTGTTGATTGTTAGATGAAGAGCAAGCTATAGAAAGCAAGATTAGTAGAGAATTGGGAGAATTGACCCTAGACACTTGAGAGTTAGAATGATATACACCACCAGTAAGGGTTTAGTGCTTAATTCTATGTTCCCTGCTTTCATGAGCTATCTTCTTCTTGCAAGTTATTTGTATTGTATTTTGTGATTTGAATTAGTAAAATCCAGTTCATATTTGTTCTTGAAAGATTTATTTACTTTTTCACCAAGTAGGTAGAAATATTTTGCATGTAGTTGCATTCACATAGATAGGTTGCATTTCGTACATTCTATCATTCCTCTTCACTTCTTTATAGCTTCTCTTGAGTTTAGCATGAGGACATGCTAATGTTTAAGTGTGGAGAGATTGATAAACCACTATTTTATGGTTTATCTTGTGCTTAATTGAGTGGATTTTATCAATCTTTCATATGTTTATTCATATGATTTGCATGTTTTACAATTCCTTCCCAGAATTTGTTCTATGATTGAAAACATACTTCTTTGGCTTTTATTTTCTTTTATTTAATCTTCTCTTATTACCATTAGATGCTTTGATATGTGTGTTAAGTGATTTCAGGGATTACATGGCAGGAATGACTTAGAGGATGGAAAGGAAGTATGCAAAAGTGGAAGGAATACAAGAAGTTGAAGGAACTGCAAAGCTGTCAGCCTGACCCTCTCGCACTAAAACGATCATAACTTGAGCTACATAGGTCCAAATGATGCGGTTCTACTTGCGTTGGAAAGCTAACATCCGGGGCTTCGATTTGATATATAATTCGCTATAGTGGCCGTATAGTTAGGCGACGCGAATGCGTGCTCCACGCGGATGCATCGTATTTGCAAAAATCAGCGTGACAGAATTCGTTTCCAGCGAATCCTGGGCTATTTCCGGCCCAGTTTCAAGCTCATAAAATATAGATTAAAGGCTGAAAAGTGGAGGAATGAAGAAAGACGACTCATAACACACTTTTCATAATTTTAGATGTAGTTTTTAGAGAGAGAGGCTCTCTCCTCTCTCTTAGGATTTAGGATTAGGATATTTAGAATTTAGGAATATTTCTTCTTCATCTCAGGTTCAATGTTCTTTTTAGTTATTTTTCTCTTTTATTTGTTTAATGACCATTCATGTTATGATTTTCTTGATTAATATAATTTGGGGTATTTCAGACTCATGATTGTTTTTCCCTATTTATAATTTAGATTATTTACTATTGCCTTTGGTTGATTAATTGGTAACTCTTGAGTTATCAAACACATCGTGATTGATGATTATCATTCTTGCTGATTAATTTAGATTCCTATAACTCTAGTCTTTCCTTAAGGAGTTGACTAGGACTTTAGGTGTTAAATTAATTTGTCCACTTAACTGACCTTCATAGTTAGAGGTTGACTTAGTGGTAGCAAAAATATAATTCTCATCACCATTGATAAGGATAACTAGGATAGGACTTCCAGTTTTCATACCTTGCCAAGAGATTTTCTAATTATTAATTTATTTTTCTTATCAATTAAATTATTTGTTCAAACCTTTTCAAAACCCCAAAATATACCTTTGCATAACCAATAATAAATCATACTTCCCTGCAATTCCTTGAGAAGACGACCCGAGGTTTAAATACTTCGGTTATCAATTCCAAAGGGGTTTGTTAATTGGGACAACCAAATGTTAGTAAGAAAGGTTGATTGCTTGGTCTAGAATCTATACTTGCAACGAGAATTTATTATAATTTCTAAACCATCAATCTTTAGTTCTTCAGTCTCCTTTTGGAGTTTCTGAGGGTGTAGCATCTTTGGAATATGAGAGAGAGAGAGGCGCTGAATTGAGAAGAGAGGAGAAGAGGATAATGTTACTATTCATCACCATCTTCTGGGAGCCATAACTTGAGTTATGGTGCTCCGATTGACAAGCCATTTGCGGCCAGGCGAAGCTCTTGTTGAGATTATTAATTCTATCTAAATAACGTGGTAAGAAAATCGAATCCCAAGCTCAATTTTCTATTCTTTGACAAATTTGAGTTGTGGCTTTGTTAGATTGAGATTTTCATGGTTTTGTTTATTTAGGGGTGATCTAGCATTAGAATATTATTGGATTTTGTCTCTAATCTCATTGAGGTAACATAAGGTCTCATTAAATCCTTGTGTTTAGTTGATTTTGTAAACCCTAGATTTGATGTTGGTATGTTGTATAATGTTAGATTGAGTTTTGGTATCTACTGGAGTTAGTTTAAGGCTTTTGGATTGAGCTTGGTAGTTTCATTTTAGTGTTTGGTGCATTTTGGAAATCAACCAATGTATGGTTTCGGTTTTTTTATGTAATATGTATCATTTCTGGAAACTTAGGCTAGTGGACTCTAAGATAGAATTGAATAACGTTGGTGCATGATTAATTATATGTGAATTTATGTTTGATGATGGAGATAAAGATATGGAGTGTTGGAATGTGTGATATATGAATTATGATAATAATAATAATATGATGAGTATTGTTGTTGTTTGTGATTATGATGATTGGTGAAGGATATTGATGAATTATCATATTGTTGTTGGTGAATTGTATTAATTAATGAGATAGAGATTGAATAATTATAATTATGAGAATTTACGGTGGGAAAGAATGAGTGAAATGGGTGTTGAGTTGTTTAAAAAGCTATGGAATGGTAAAGTGTAGTATGTGGTAGTGTTTTGTGATGAATTGGGTTTGTATAACTTGGTTTGGTTTGGTTGTGAATTTTGGAAGTTTGAGAACCTAGTTAATTTTGGTAAAAACTAATTTTTAGTGAAATTTGACAGATCATAACTTGAGCCTTAGCTTTTGAAATTGGTTTAAATTTGTCTTAAACTAAAGTTCATTTAAAGATCTTTAAATTGATATAAAGTTGATGAAAATGGATTTTTGTAGAGGAAGTTAGGAACGTTTAAAGTTTGGTGTTTAAAACTAATTTCTGCAACTTTACTGAATTTTGCAAATCTGGAGGTGTATGCATATGCGAAAACCCCCATACGCGAGCGTGCCATTCTGTTTAGCACTTATGCATACGCGAATTCTTGTATGCGTACGTGAAATGGGCAAAATTTTATGTATGCATACGTATACAATGGGCATGCAAACGCATAGACCCTGTTTTGTTGAAAAATGAGTTTCCTTCATTTTCAAGGGTTCTCTAATTTTCTAAACTTTCTTCAAATGTTGTTTAAGATTGCTAACTAGTAATTAGGCCTTTAGACTATTAGATATGGGTTAGTGGACTAAATTGGTATTTTATGCATGAGTTTAGAGTCGATGACTTAGGTTCGGGAATATTGTGGATGAAATTAGTGTATGTTAAGTTGTGAAGTATATCCTTGAGGACATTTTGAGAAAGGAGAATGATCATAGTGAAAATGGAAAGTTGATGATGGTCATGAATAGATTGGAACTTGAAGATGAATGATTATGGTTAATGGAATGAGTATGAACGTAAGTGTGCTATGAACAGTGGCCTCTGAAATAGGTTACGTGATTGTGATGTGATTTGTTCTCTGTCGTAGGGACTGTGGCAGTCTCCCGCCTACGTCCAGATGTGACGGTTGAAGCTGGGCTTTCCACTCATATTTCTCGCTCATGGAGAAGGTGGTAGGGCACTTATCCATCAGATTTATTCCTCCTGAGTATGTGTTTTCTCTCTGGTAGCAAGATGGTAGGGCACTATCCCTCGGAATCATGCGGCATCCAGAGGAAGTGTGTTAGGGCACTCTTCCTCATAACGTTTCCCTCTAAAAAGAGAAGGTGGTAGGGCACTCAACCCTCGGAATTATTTCTCCTGAGTTTTCACAACAAAGAGACTAATTCTGGAGTTGCCGATCGAATTTTGTGTCGGGCTTGGCATTATAATCGACATGTGATATTACAGTCAAGAGGACAAGCATTCATCATATGCATCTCTTATATGCTTGTTTGCTTTGATTACTTGCAGTTTGCCTAAATGTATAATATGCCTACTTGCTTCTTGAATTACTTGTTATATACTTGCTTCTTCAATTATCCTGTGTATTACTTGTTTACATATACTTGTGTTTGTCTGGTGCTGAGGAGGTCAGGTAGGCAGTGGCGATGGGATCGCACGGAGGTTAGAGGTTGGCGAAGGCTGTGGGATACAGCGGTGTGACTAGTTTTAGTTAGAATTTCTCTAAGTTTAGATAACCCTGTTTATGGTTTACGGTTTAAGTTATTTCTTTTGTTAAGTCTTGAATATCGGTATCAATGTGAAGTTCTAGGATTGCCTTTGACGTCTCGGAACCTTACATCTTATATATTGGGCACTGTTACCATACTGAGAACCTCCGGTTCTCATACCATATGTTGTTGTTGTTTTTCAGATGCAGGTTGCAACCCACTACAGTGAGCTTGTGGATATAGTGACAGAGCAGAGTATGATCTTTCTTATGTTTTATTTCACTTTACTTTTGTTGTAGTTATTCTCTCACCTTTTGTATAATTAACTTTGTTGCCTTAGAGGCTTTATTTCTGAAAATCTTTGAGAGATGAGTTATTGCTGTTTTAAACTTCAAAATTCTGTTGTATTTAGTTTGACTAGCCGGCCTAAATTCCGCAGGCCGTGACTAGTCCTCTCTTTGGTATATCAAACTTATATGTATACATCTTATTTATTTTAATTATTACCGTGTGTATCCTGGAGCTATCTACAAGGTTTTACATATATTATGTCTCGTTTTGTTCGTACCTATGCATTTAGTTATCGTATGTGAATGCTTCGTGTTTCGTAATTCTATTTTATCCAATTTGAGCTTTTATTCCTTTATCAGGTTTCTAGTATTACCATTTCTCTCTCTATATATAATATTATATGAGCCTTAGAACTGTCATAATACTTTGTTATCATTCGCTTTACGGCGTGAGGTAAGGCTTAGGGTACGGTGTGTTACATTTATGGTATCAGAGCTGTTCGTCTTTGTGAGTCTGAGGGATGGACCGATTGTGCTTCGTTGCATTCTCTTATTCATTTTTTCTTTCATGCTATTTAGGTTATCTGCTTGATATGCATAGCAAGCTTGTTTGTGCGTGCCTTTCTGGGATAATTGAAGCATTAGGATTGAGATATTGTGACTGATCACCTTGATATCGATTGTTTAGTGTAGACATGACCCCGTATGGCAACTTACGGATGAGGTTAATCATGTTCATGGAGAGATAGTGAGGATGACTACCTAGCCAATGCATTATAAGCTCAACATGTTCCAGAAAACCAGTTCGTGGAGTTTATAACATATTAGTTGATTAGTGAGACTCAACACTGGTGGCAAGGAAAGTGGCGACTAATGTAGCTACAGGTTGAGGATAAATGCTTTTGGAGTTTTAATTAAGATTTTCAATTTCTAACCAATATGGCTTTGAATCGTGTTGAAAAAGTTTTAAAGCTTAGAATGATTTTTAAATTTGGATTGGAACTTTTGGTTTAAATGATTTTGATTTGAAACTAGGTCAGAACCCTTGGTTTAAATGTTATCGTTTAAAAGAAAAGTGATTTCTATGATTTTGTTACTTTGTGAATTTAGTTTGAAATTTGAGATATGATTTAAGGATTTTAATGAATTTAAGAAAAATCACGATTTAAAGTAATTGATTTAAGAATAAATGATTTTTTAGTCTTTTGGAAAAAAATTTTATATTGAAAGGTTTAGATTGAAATTTTTTTGAAGGTTTTGAAAAATGTTACAAAATCGGTATCTAGTTTAAGGAAAACGTTCGAATTCTTAATGACGATAATCAGAGTGACGCAGCGGAATGCAAGAGGGAACATCGACACGGTAGGACAACGGTGGATGAAATACTTTGACAACTTGTTTGGGTTGACAACGTTGGTACTAGAATGCTTCATGGAGAGTATATAACACAATTTAAATTTTGGGGGGCAAAATCCCTAATTAGGAGGGGAGAATGTAAGAACCGACTTAACGGCTTTAATAAAATAATAATTTAATTGCCTGAAATAGGTTCAAAAATATAGAAATGATATTTTGAAAATAAAAAGGTGAAATTTGATTTCAATGAATTTTTTTGAGTTGGAAAATGTATCTTTTGTGGAAAATTTTTATAAAAATGTGTACTGGTGCTTAAGCCGACAGTACCGACTCTAGTTTGTCCGTTACCGTGTTTTGAGAAAAATAAGATTTTAAAAACTAAATCTATTGTTTTGAAAGGAAAAAATAATTTAGAATAAAAAATCGGACGCTAATCTTAAAGGTTATGACCCAAAGTGGGTCAAACGGGCCTAAAACGCTAACGGGTCAGACCGGGCCCCAGTTGGGCCCAAACCCAACATGTATAAACCCCTTTTAATGAGCATTCAGCTCATTCTTGTCCTAAGTTGAGAGAGAGGGGAATTGAATTGAGAAGAGAGGAAAAGAGGGTAATGTTACTATTCATCACTGATGAGCGGATATTTTATACGCTTTTTGGAGGTAATTTCATATAGATTTTAGTATGTTTTAGTTAGTTTTTAGTATATTTTTATTAGTTTTTAGGAAAAATTCATATTTCTGGACTTTACTATGAGTTTGTGTGCTTTTCTATGATTTCAGGTATTTTCTGGCTGAAATTAAGGGAGCTGAGCAAAAATCTGATTTAGGCTGAAAAAGGGCTGCTGATGTTGTTGGATTCTGACCTCCCTGCACTCAGAATGGATTTTTTGGAGCTTCAGGAGTCCATTTGGCGCGCTCTTAATTGGGTTGGAAAGTAGACATCCAGGGCTTTCTATCAATATATAATAGTTCATACTTTGCGCGAAACAAGTTACAACCTGGCGTTCAACTCCAGAAACAGCCCAGACACGTGAGAAGCTTAAGTCTCAGCCCCAGCACATACCAAGTGGGCCCCAGAAGTGGATTTCTGCACTGTCCATCTTAGTTTACTCATTTTCTGTAAACCTAGGTTACTAGTTTAGTATTTAAACAACTTTTTGAGATTTATTTTGTATCTCATGACATTTTTAGATCTGAATTATATACCTTGTGACGGCATGAGTCTCTAAACTCCATTGTTGGGGGTGAGGAGCTCTGTAGCGTCTCGATGAATTAATGCAATTATTTCTGTTTTCCATTCAAACACGCTTGCTCCTATCTAATATGTTCATTCGCGCTTCACTATGAAGAAGGTGATGATCCGTGACACTCATCACCTTCCTCAATCCATGAACGTGTGCCTCACAACCACCTCCGTTCTACATTAGATTGAATGAGTATCTCTTAGATTCCTTAATCATAATCTTCGTGGTATAAGCTAGAACATTTGGCGGCCACTCTTGAGGATCCGAAAAGTCTAAACCTTGTCTGTGGTATTCCGAGTAGGATTCAAGGATTGAATGGCTATGACGAGCTTCAAACTCGCGATTGCTGGGCGTGATGACAAACGCAAAAGAATCAATGGATTCTATTCCGACATGATCGAGAACCAACAGATGATTAGCCATGATGTGACAGAGCATTTGGACCATTTTCACTGAGAAGATGGGAAGTAGCCAGTGACAACGGTGATGCCCTACATACAGCTTGTCATGGAAGGAGCCTTACATTTATGAAAGTGACAAAGCATTATGTTGCAGGAATTCAGAGGACAAAGCATCTCCAAAACTCCAACATATTCTTTATTACTGCATAATAAGTATTTATTTCATGCTCTTTTACTTTTTACAATTAAAACTAAAAATTATTATTGATAATATATCCTGACTAAGAATAATAAGATAACCATAGCTTGCTTCAAGCCAACAATCTCCGTGGGATTCGACCCTTACTCACGTAAGGTATTACTTGGACGACCCAGTACACTTGCTGGTTAGTTGTGCGAAGCTGTGAGAAATAGTCCCTTAATATTGGCATACACAATTTCGTGCACCAAGTTTTTGGCGCCGTTGCCGGGGATTGTTTGAGTTTGAACAACTGACGGTGAATCTTGTTGCTTAGATTAGGAAAAATTAGTCCTTTTGGTTTAGAGTCACTAGAATTGCATCTTTTATTATCCCTTTTAAAAACTTTTCAAAAATATTATTTTTCTTTATTAATTTTTAGTTTTTCTATGAAGTTTAGTGTCATGTTTTAAGTTTGATGTCAATTTCATGCTTTTCTTTGTCTTTCAATTTTCGAATTTCATGTTCTTTTTTTTCCTTGATCTTCAAATTGTTCTTGTCAATTTTTCTTATTTGATCTTTGGTTTTTCTTGTTCTGTGTATTTTCGAGTTTTTCTTGTGCTTTTTCAAAATATTAGTTTTCAAAAATATATTTTTTTATATACAATATTAAAACACGTTACATTTATAGCTCAGTTGGCTAGAGCGTTGGCTTATGTTCTTGGCAATTGGGTATCTTCCTTTTAAAACTTTTGTTTCAAAAATAATTTTTATTTGATTAAATCTTGTGCCAAACTTTAAGTTTGGTGTTTTCTTGTTAACCTTTCTTTAATTTTCGAAAATTTTATTGTGGTTTTCTAAAAATTTAAGTTTGGTGTTCTTTCTTTTGTTCTTGTTGTTCTTGTGAGTCTTCAAAGTGTTCTTGAGTCTTCTTTGTGTTTTGATCTTAAAATCTTTAAGTTTGGTGTTCCTTGGTGTTTTCCCTCCAAAAGTTTCGAAAACAAGGAGCATTAGATCTAAAAATTTTAAGTCTTGGGTCTTTTGTGTGTTTTTCTCTTTCATCATAAAATTCAAATTTAAAAAATATATTTTTTCTAACTTTTTTTAAAGCAATTATTCCAAATTAAAAAAAAAACAAGTTCAGATTTCATTTTTAAATTTTAAAATTATAGCTTTTTCAAAAATATTTTAACCACTTTCTCTCTCCTAACTTTTTCGAATTTCTTCACAAAATATTTTCAAATTCTTTTTGTTTTTCTTTTTATTTTAGTTTTTATTTTATTTTATTTTATTATTTCGAAACCTCCTCTATAATAATAAAATAAATAAAATAAATTCACATCATCTCCCTTTCTCCATTATAGACTTAAGTGGAAATGAACAGTCCAAAAGGACTCTGGGGTCATATGCTAACCCCACTATTGCTTCATATGGGAGTAATATCTGTACACCCTCCATCGGAGTCAGTAGCTTTGAGTTGAACCCTCAGCTCATTATCATGGTGCAGCAAAGTTGCCAGTATTTCGGTCTTCTACAAGAAGAACCTACAGAGTTTTTGGCACAGTTTTTACAAATTGCTGACACAGTACATGATAAGGAAGTAGATCAGGATGTCTACAGATTGTTACTATTTCCATTTGCTGTAAAAGACCAAGCTAAGAGGTGGTTAAATAACCAACCTAAGGACAGCATAAAGACATGGAAACAGCTATCAGAAAATTCCTGAATCACTATTTTCCTCCAAAGCGGATGACATAGCTAAGGCTGAGCATCCAAGGCTTCAAACAAGGAGATAATGAATCCCTTTATGATGCTTGGGAGAGATACAGGGAGATGCTAAGAAAATGCCCCTCTGAAATGTTTTCAAAGTGGGTGCAGTTAGACATCTTCTATTATGGGCTTACAGAGAAAGCTCAGATTTCTCTAGACCACTCATCTGGTAGATCTATACACATGAGAAAGACAATTGAAGAAGCTCAAGAGCTCATTGATACAGTTGCTAGAAATCAGCATCTGTACCTGAGCAGTGAACCTTCCATCAACGAAGAGGCTACAACAGTAACTGCTGAACTCAGTCCTACAGAACAAGTTACTGAATTCAATCAGCAACTGGATTTTCTAACAAAATAGCTAGCCGAATTCAAGGAGATACTACAAGAAACAAGAATGGCTAATATGAATATGGAAATACAGTTGAAGCAAATAGAACAGCAGTTATCAAAACAAATAACAGAAGAGTGCCAAGCAGTTCAATTAAGAAGTGGGAAAACATTAAATACCTCACTTCAAGGTAGCAGGAAGCCAAGAAATGAACAGACTGCTACCGAAAATCCCTCTGAGGATAGTCAGAGCCCAGAGAGGAACAATTCTGGTGCTCGAACACCAGAAAATGGGTGGGAAGCTGGCGTTGAACGCCCAACCCATGCTCAGTCCTGAATGCCAGAAACAAGCAAGGAATTGGCGTTAAACGCCCAAAGGAAGCACAGTTCTGGCGTTTAGATGCCAGAAACAGGTAAGGAGTTGGCGTCCAACGCCACTCTAGCTTCCACCCCTGGCATTCAAACGCCAGTGGGAGATCAGACAGATACAAGTGCTGATAGCAACCCCTCTAAAAAGGCTTCTCAACCCACATCTGTAGGTAATAAACCTATAGCAACTAAGGTTGAGGAATACAAAGCCAAAATGCCTTATCCTCAGAAACTCTGCCAAGCAGAACAGGATAAGCAATTTGCCCGCTTTGTAGACTATCTCAGGACTCTTGAAATAAAGATTCCATTTGCAGAGGCACTTAAGCAAATACCTTCTTATGCTAAGTTCATGAAAGAGATCTTAAGTCATAAGAAGTATTGGAGGGAAACTGAAAAATTTTACCTCACTGAAGAATGCAGTGTAGTCATTCTGAAAAGCTTATCTGAGAAGCTTAAAGATCCCGGAAGCTTTATGATAACATGCACATTAGAAGGTACTTGTACCAAGCAAGCTCTATGTGATCTTGGGGCAAGTATCAACCTAATACCTGCATCTACTATCAAAAATCTTGGGTTGACTGATGAAGTCAAACCAACCCGGATATGTCTCTAAGTTGCTGATGGTTCCATTAAACATCCATCAGGCGTGATTGAAGACAGGATTGTCAAGGTTGGGCCATTTGCCTTTCTTACTGACTTTGTGGTACTGGAAATGGAAGAGCACAAGAGTGCAACTCTCATTCTAGGAAGACCTTTCCTAGCAACTGGCCGAACCCTTATTGACGTCCAAAAAGGGAAAGTAACCCTGAGAGTCAATAAGGATGAGTTTAAGTTGAATGTTGTCAAAGCTATGCAGCATCCAGACAATCCAAATGACTGCATGAGCATTGATATTATTGACTCTCTGGTAAAAGAGGTCAATATGACTGAGAGTCTCGAATCAGAGCTAGAGGATATCTTTAAAGATGTTCAGCCTGACCTGGAGGAACCAGAGAGAATAATAGAACCTCTGAAAATCCCTCAGGAAGAGGAGAAACCTCCCAAACCCGAGCTCAAACCATTACCACCATCCCTGAAATATGCATTTCTGGGAGAAAGTGATACCTTTCCTGTAATCATAAGCTCTACCTTAGAGCCAAAGGAAGAGGAAGCACTAATTCAAGTGCTAAGAACACACAAGACAGCTCTTGGGTGGTCCATCAGTGATCTTAAGGGCATTAGCCCAACCAGATGCATGCACAAGATCCTATTGGAGGGTGACGCTAAGCCAGTGGTTCAACCACAAAGGCGGCTGAATCCAGCCATAAAGGAGGTGGTGCAGAAAGAGGTTACTAAATTACTAGAGGCTGGGATTATTTATCCTATTTCTGATAGCTCCTGGGTAAGCCCTGTCCAAGTCGTCCCTAAGAAGGGTGGCATGACAGTGGTTCATAATGAAAAAAATGAACTGGTTCCTACAAGAACAGTTACAGGGTGGCGTGTGTGTATTGATTACAGAAGGCTCAATACAGCTACCAGAAAGGATCATTTTCCTTTACCATTCATAGACTAGATGTTAGAAAGATTAGCAGGTCATGAATACTACTGCTTCTTGGATGGATATTCAGGTTATAATCAAATTGCAGTAGATCGCCAGGATCAAGAGAAAACAGCATTCACATGTCCATCTGGAGTATTTACATACAGAAGGATGCCATTTGGTCTGTGCAATGCACCTGCAACCTTTTAGAGGTGCGTGCTCTCCATTTTCTCTGATATGGTGGAAAAATTTCTGAAAGTCTTCATGGATGACTTTTCAGTATTTGGAGACTCATTCAGCTCCTGTCTTGACCATCTAGCACTTGTTCTAAAGAGGTGCCAAGAGACCAACCTGGTTTTAAACTGGGAGAAATGTCACTTTATGGTGACTGAAGGAATTGTCCTTGGGCATAAAATTTCGAACAAGGGAATAGAGGTGGATGATGCTAAGGTAGAGGTAATTGAAAAATTACCACCTCCAGCCAATGTTAAGGCAATCAGAAGCTTTCTGGGGCATGCAGGATTCTATAGGAGGTTTATAAAAGATTTTTCAAAAATTGACAAACCTCTGAGTAATCTGCTAGCTACTGTCACGCCATTTATCTTTGATAAGGAGTGTCTGCAGGCGTTTGAGACTCTGAACGCTAAGCTGGTCACAGCACCAGTCATCTCTGCACCAGACTGGACATTACCATTTGAACTGATGTGTGATGCCAGTGACCATGCCATTGGTGTAGTGTTGGGACAAAGGCATGACAAGCTTCTGCACGTCATTTACTATGCCAGTCATGTTTTAAATGACGCACAGAAGAACTACACAACCACCGAAAAAGAGTTACTTGTAGTGGTTTACACCATTGACAAGTTCAGATCTTATTTAGTAGGATCAAAAGTGATTGTGTACGCTGACCATGCTGCTCTTAAATATCTACTCACAAAGTAGGATTCAAAACCCAGACTCATCAGATGGGTGTTGCTTCTGCAGGAGTTTGATATAGAAATAAGAGACAGAAAAGAGACAGAGAACCAAGTAGCAGATCATCTGTCCCGAATAGAACCAATAGAAAGGGCGTCCCTTCCTCTTATTGAGATCTCTGAAAACTTTCCGGATGAGCACCTCTTTTCCATCTAGGAAGTGCCATGGTTTGCAGACATTGCAAACTACAAGGCAGTGAGATTCATACCCAAAGAGTACAGTAGGCAGCAAACAAAGAAATTGATCACGGATGCAAAGTACTATCTTTGGGATGAACCATATCTCTTCAAGAGATGTGCAGACGGAGTAATCTGTAGATGTGTACCTAAAGAAGAAGCACATAAGATTCTCTGGCACTGCCATGGATCACAGTATGGAGGACATTTTGGAAGTGAGCGAACAGCCACAAGAGTCCTCCAATGTGGCTTCTACTGGCCTACTCTCTATAAAGACTCCCGAGTGTTTGTACTTAATTGTGACAGTTGCCAAAGATCTGGCAATCTGCCTCACAGTTATGCCATGCCTCAACAAGGGATCTTGGAGATTGAGTTGTTTAATGTATGGGGTATTGACTTCATGGGACCTTTCCCACCATCATACTCAAACACTTATATTCTGGTGGCAGTGGATTACGTATCCAAATGGGTTGAAGGTATTGCAACACCCACTAATGATACCAAGACATTGCTGAAATTCCTCCAGAAATATATCTTTAGCAGATTTGGTATCCCTAGAGTACTAATCAGTGATGGGGGCACTCATTTCTGCAATAAACAGCTTTACACTACTTTGGTTCGGTATGGAGTTAGCCACAGGGTGGCCACTCAATACCATCCACAGACAAATGGGCAAGCTGAAGTCTCTAATAAAGAACTTAAAAGAATCCTGGAATGGACTGTGATTAACCGTAGAAGGGATTGGGCAAGAAGCTTGGATGATGCTCTGTGGGCATACAGAACAACATTCAAGACTCCTATAGGAACTTCTCCATACCAGCTTGTGTATGGAAAAGCTATCACTTGCCAGTGGAACTGGAACATAAGGCCTATTGGGCAACCAGATTCCTAAACCTTGCTGCCAAGTTAGCTGGAGAAAAACGATTGCTCCAGTTAAATGAGCTAGAGGAATTCAGACTCAATGCTTTCGAAAATGCAAAAATTTACAAAGAGAAAGCAAAAAAATGGCATGATAAGTTGTCATCCAGAGTCTTTGAACCAGGGTAGAAAGTTCTACTGTTTAATTCTAGGCTCAGATTATTCCTCGGAAAATTGAAATCTCGGTGGAGAGGTTCATATGTGATTACAAGTGTCTCACCATATGGATACGTGGAGCTTCAGGATAATGATTATAACAAAAAGTTCATCGTTAATGGACAAAGAGTTAAACATTATCTTGAAAGCAATTTTGAGTAAGAATGCTCAAAACTGAGACTTGATTAAAGCTCAATAATAGTCCAGCTAAAGACAATAAAGAAGCGCTTGTTGGGAGGCAACCCAGTCATTTACAAAGCTTATTTGTTAATTAATTGATTTTTACAGGTTTATGTCAATTATCTTCAAGGAAAAATAGCAATTTCTTGAATTCACAGAGTTACAGAAGGATTCGTAGGATAAAACAGCAAAAAGGAAGCTTACTGGTGCAAAAACGCCAGTAAGAGCTTTTTGGGCGTTGAACGCCCAAAAGAAGCATCTACTGGGCGTTCAATGCCAGTAAGGATAGCCATCTAGGCATTAAACGCCAGAAAGAAGCATCTTCTGGGCGTTGAACACCAGAAAGAAGCACCTTCTGAGCGTTTAACGCCAGATTTACAGCGTCCTGGGTGTTCAGAAAAACGCCCAGTGACAAAGGAGTTCCTGGCGTTTAACGCCAGCTAGAAGCAACAGCTGGGTGTTGAACGCCTAAGAGAAGCTGCAAATGGGCGTTAAATGCCCAAAACATGCAGCGTTTGGGCGTTTAATGCCAGGATTGTGGGGAGGAGGTAAATTCGTTTTTACTTCACAATTTTTTCAATTTTCATATTTCAATTCATGATTTCTTGCATATACATGTTACAAAATCTCATTCTTCAATTCTAAAAATTTTAATCCTAATTTCTAAAATCCCTTTTTCAAAAAATATCAAATGTATCTTAATTCATAAACACAAATCCTTTTTCAAATCCCATCCAACTTCTTTTCAAGTTTTTTTTCAAAACTCAATTATCTTTTCAAATTAATCCCAAATCTTTTTTCTAAAATTCAGATTTATCTTTTTCAAATATCTTCTATATCTTTTCAATTTTCAATTAAATCTTTTTTCTATCATATTTATTTTTTACAAATCATATCTTCTATCTTATCTTTCTTCAAAATTTTTGAAAACCCACCCCCTCCCTTTAAATCCACATTTGGCCTCTATCCTCTCCCCAACAATTCGAAAACTAGCTCTCCTTCTATCCCTCTCCTTTCATTTCTTTTGCTTGAGGACAAGCAAACCTCTAAGTTTGGTGTGTTTATCTGTGATCACTAAACCACACCCACTAAGATCATGGCTCCTAAAGAAAAACAACCCACTCCAAGAGGCAAGAAAGAGAGTATTCGAAAACTACTTTGGAATCAAGGGAAGTTCTTAACCAAAGAACATTCAGACCATTACTACAAAATAATGGGTCTAAGTTCAGTGATCCCAAAAGTCAAATTCGATCTGAAAGAAGATGAATATCCGAAGATCCAAGAGCAAATTCGAAACAGGAGCTGGGAAATCCTAGCTAATCCTGAAACAAAGGTGGGAAGAAACATGGTTCGGGAATTCTATGCTAATCTATGGCAAACAGACAGGCAAAGAATATCTGGAACTGCCTTCTATGACTATCGGACCTTGGTCAGAGGAAGGATTGTTCACATCTACCCTGACAAAATCAGGGAGATTTTTAAGCTACCTCAGCTGAAAAATGACCCAGACTCCTTTAATAGGAGAATGATGAGAACAAATAAGGGCCTGAACAAGATTCTAGAGAACATATGCATCCCTGGAACCAGGTGGACCACCAGCACCAAGGGCGTCCCAAATCAACTCAAGAGAGAAGATCTCAAACCAGTTGCCAGAGGTTGGCTGGACTTCATTGGGCGTTCTATACTGCCCACTAGCAACCGCTCTGAAGTCACCATTAAAAGAGCAGTGATAATCCACTGCATTATATTAGGAAGAGAAGTGGAAGTTCATCAGTTGATTTCGTGTGAACTTTACATAATTGCAAACAAGAACTCCAAAGATGCCAAATTGGCTTATCCTAGCTTAATATCTATGCTATGTAAAGATGCTGGAGTAAAGATGGGAATAACTGAGTATATCTCAGTTGAGCGACCAATCACCAAAATATCAATGGATAAACAACAAGTGCAGGATGACCCCGTCAAGAGGAGAGCACAAGAATTCCTCCCAGAAATCCCTCAATTTGAATACTGGAAGCATCTTGAAGCATCGGTTACCAAGTTGCAAGAAGCTATGGACCAAATAAAGGAAGAACAGAATAATCAAAATAGCATGCTTTGCAAACTGCTTGGGGAACAAGAAGAGCAAGGGCGTGACTTGAAGGAACTGAAGCGTCAGAGATTATCTCTTAAAGGACCAAGCACCCCACAGACTAAAGGAACATCCACTTTCCAAAATAAAGGTTGTTGAGTCCTAATCTTAGCCTTACTTTTGTGATAGTTGTTCTTATAGGAATTTACCTTAGAAGTTATATAGGAGTAGTAGTAATTAGTATATCTATTTTGATTTTATTTCCAATTAAGTTATAATTTATTTTTTTCATCATCATCAAACATGAATAAATAGTATACTTTTAGAATAAAGAGGCAATTTAATTTCGAGTTCTTAATAAGAAAAATTCTAATTATTTATATGTGGTGGCAATACTTTTTGTCTTCTGAATGAATGCTTGAATAGTGCATATTTTTGATACTGAATTTCATGAATGTTAAAAATTGTTGGCTCTTGAAAGAATGATGAACAAGAGAAATATTATTGCTGATCTGAAAAATCATGAAATTGATTCTTGAAGCAAAAAAAAGCAGTGAAAAAAAGGGAAATCATTGGATAAAGAAAAAGAAAAAGCCAATAACCCTTAAAACCAAAAGGCAAGGGTGAAAAGGATCCAAGGCTTTGAGCATCAATGGATAGGAGGGCCCAAGGAAATAAATCCAGGCCTAAGCGGCTAAATCAAGCTGTCCCTAACCATGTGCTTGTGGGATGCAGGTTCAAGTGAAAAGCTTGAGACTGAGTGGTTAAAATCGTGATCCAAGACAAAGGAGTGTGCTTAAGAACTCCGGACACCTTTAATTGGGGACTTTAGCAAAGCTAAGTTACAATCTGAAAAGGTTCACCCGGTTGTGTGTCTGTGGCATTTATGTATCCGGTGGAAATACTGGAAAACAAAGTGCTTAGGGCCACGGCCAAGACTCATAAAGTAATTGTGTTCAAGAATCAACATACTAAACTAGGAGAATCAATAATACTATCTGAATTCTAAGTTCCTATGGATGCCAATCATTCTGGATTTCAAAGGATAAAGTGAGATGCCAAAATTGTTCAGAGGCAAAAAGCTACTAGTCCCACTCATCTGATTAGAATCTGAGCTTCACTTGAAACTCTGAGATATTATTGCTTCCTAATTTCTTTTTATCCTATTTTATTTATCTAGTTGCTTGAGGACAAGCAACAGTTTAAGTTTGGTGTTGTGATGAGCGGATATTTTATACGCTTTTTGGGGGTAATTTCATATAGATTTTAGTATATTTTAGTTAGTTTTTAGTATATTTTTATTAGTTTTTAGGCAAAATTCATATTTCTGAACTTTACTATGAGTTTTTGTGTTTTTCTGTAATTTCAGGTATTTTCTGGATGAAATTGAGGGAGCTGAGCAAAAATCTGATTTAGGCTGAAAAAGGACTGCTGATGCTATTGGATTCTGACCTCTCTGCACTCGGAATGGATTTTTTGGAGCTACAGGAATCGAATTGGTGTGTTCTCAATTGGGTTGGAAAGTAGACATCCCGGGCTTTCCAGAAATATATAATAGTCCACACTTTGCGTGAAAATAGATGACGTAAACTAGCGTTTAACGCCAGTTCCATGTTGCAGTCTGGCCAGAAACAAGTTGCAAGTTGGAGTTCAACGCCAAAAACAGGTTACCACCTGGTGTTCAACTCCAAAAACAGCCCAGGCACGTGAGAAGCTTAAGTCTCAGCCCCAGCACACACCAAGTGGGCCCCAGAAGTAGATTTCTGCACTGTCCATCTTAGTTTACTCATTTTCTGTAAACCTAGGTTACTAGTTTAGTATTTAAACAACTTTTAGAGATTTATTTTGTATCTCATGACATTTTTAGATCTGAATTATATACCTTGTGATGGCATGAGTCCCTAAACTCCATTGTTGGGGGTAAGGAGCTCTGCAGCTTTTCGATGAATTAATGCAATTATTTCTGTTTTCCATTCAAACACGCTTGCTCCTATCTAAGATGTTCATTTGCGCTTCACTATGAGGAAGGTGATGATCCGTGACACTCATCACCTTCCTCAATCCATGAACGTGTGCCTAACAACCACCTCTGTTCTACATTAGATTGAATGAGTATCTCTTAGATTCCTTAATCAGAATCTTCGTGGTATAAGCTAGAACATTTGGTGGCCACTCTTGAGGATCCGAAAAGTCTAAACCTTGTCTGTGGTATTCCGAGTAGGATTCAAGGATTGAATGGCTATGACGAGCTTCAAACTCGTGATTGCTGGGCGTGATGACAAACGCAAAAGAATCAATGGATTCTATTCCGACATGATCGAGAACCAACAGATGATTAGCCGTGCTGTGACAGAGCATTTGGACCATTTTCACTGAGAGGATAGGAAGTAGCCATTGACAACGGTGATGCCCTACATACAGCTTGCGATGGAAGGAGCCTTGCATTTATGAAAGTGAAAAAGCATTATGTTGCAGAAATTCAGAGGACAAAGCATCTCCAAAACTCCAACATATTCTTCATTACTGCATAATAAGTATTTATTTCATGCTCTTTTACTTTTTACAATTAAAACTAAAAATTATTATTGATATTATATCCTGACTAAGAATAATAAGATAACCATAGCTTGCTTCAAGCCAACAATCTCCGTGGGATTCGACCCTTACTCACGTAAGGTATTACTTGGACGACCCAGTGCACTTGCTGGTTAGTTGTGCGAAGCTGTGAGAAATAGTCCATTAATATTGGCATACACAATTTTGTGCACCAATCACCATCTTATGGGAGTCATAACTTGAGCTACGGTACTTCGATTGACAACCTGTTTGCAGCCACGCGAAGCTCTTGTCAAGATCTTTAATTCTATCTAATCAAAGTGGTGAGAAAATCGAATCCCAAGCTCTAGTTTTCTGTTCTTTGACAAATTCGAATTGTGGCTTTGTTATATTGAGATTTTCATGGTTTTGTTTGTTTAAGGATGATCTAGTATTGGAGTATTATTGTGTTTTGCCGCTAATCTCGTTGGATAAGGTAAGGTCTCACTAAATCCCTGTATTTAATTATTATTGTAAACCCTAGGTTTGATGTTGGTATGTTGTATGATGTTAGATTGAGATTTGGTGTTTGTTGAAGCTGGTTTGAGGCTTTTGGATCAAGTTTGGTGGTTTTGGTTTGGTGTTTGGTGAATTTTGGGAATCGGCCAAGATATGATTTTGGTTTTCTTTATGGATTATGTAATGTTTCTGGAAACTTAGGCTACTGGACTCTAAGATAGGATTGAATAATATTGGTACATGATTAATTATATGTGAATTTATGTTTGATGATGGAAATGATGATATGGAGTGTTGAAATGTGTGATATATGAATTATGATGATAATATGATGAGTATTGTTGTGGTTTGTGATTATGATGATTGGTGAAGGATATTGATGAATTATGATATTGTTTTTGGTGAATGGTATTAAGTATTGAGATTGAGATTGAATAATGATAATTATGAGAATTTACGGTGAAAAAGAACGAGTCAAATGGGTGTTGAGTTATTTGAAGAGCTATGGAATGGTAAAGTGTAGTATGTGGTAGTGTTTTGTGATGAATTGGGTATATATGCCTTGGTTTGGTTTGGTTGTGAATTTTAGAAGTTTGAGCACCTAGCTAATTTTGGTAAAAACCAGTTTTTAGTGAACTTTGATGAATCATAAATTGATGCTCAGTTTTTGAAATTGGTTGAAATTTCTCTTAAACTAAAGTTCATTTAAATATCTTTAAATTGATATAAAGTTTTATGAAAATGGAGTTTTGTAGAGGAAATTATGAACGTTTAAAGTTTGGTGTTTAAAATTGATTTCTTCAACTTTATTGAATTTTGCAAATCTGGAGGTGTACACATACGCAAAAATCCCATACGCAAGCGTGCCACTTTGTTTTGCACCTATGCATATGCGAACTCTTGTATGCGTACGCGAAATGGAAAAAATTTTATGTATGCATACAAATACAATGGGCATGAGTACGCATAGACCCTGTTTTGCTGAAAAATGATTTCCCTTCGTTTTCAAGTGTTCTCTAACTTTTTAAATTTTCTTCACATGCTGTTTAAGATTGATAACAAGTAATTAGGTCATAAGACTATTAGAGATGAGTTAGTGGACTAAATTGGTATTTTATGCATGAGTTTAGAGCCGATGACTTAGGTTCGAGAATGTTGTGGGTGAAATTAGTGTATGTTGAGTTGTGAAGTATGTCTTTGAGGAGACTTTTAGAAAGGAATATGATTATAGTGAAAATGGAAAGTTGATGATGGTCATGAATAGATTGAAACTTGAAGATGAATGATTATGGTTAATGGAATGAGTATAAACGAAAGTGCGCTATGAACAGTGGCCTCTGAGATGGGTTTCGTGCTTGTGATATGATTTGTTCTCCGTCGTAGGGACTGTGGCAGTCTCCTGCCTACGTTCGGATGTGAGGGTTGAAGTTGGGCTTTCCACTCGTATTTCTCGCTCATGGAGAAGGTGGTAAGGCACTTATCCCTCGGAATTATTCTACCTGAGTTGTGTTTTCTCTCTGGTTGCAAGGTGCTAGAGCACTATCCTCAGAATCATGTGGCATCCAAAGGAAGGTGGTAGGGCACTCTTCCTCGGAACGTTTCCCTATGAAAGGAAAAAATAGTAGGGCACTCATCCCTCAAAATTATTCCTCCTAAGTTTGTGTAACAGAGAGACTAATCCGGGAGTTACCGATCGGATTTTGTGTCGAGCTTGGCACTATAACCGACATGTGATATCACAGCTAATAGGACAGACATTCATCATATGCATCTCTTATGTGCTTGTTTGCTTTGATTACTTGTAGTTTGCCTAAATGTATAGTATGCCTACTTGCTTCTTG
The DNA here is from genome assembly GCF_003086295.3 of Arachis hypogaea. Taxonomy (NCBI): domain Eukaryota; kingdom Viridiplantae; phylum Streptophyta; class Magnoliopsida; order Fabales; family Fabaceae; genus Arachis; species Arachis hypogaea. The sequence goes on along the minus strand of NC_092045.1, from coordinate 72,045,989 downwards.
AATTACTTATTATACATGAATATTACATGTGTATTACTTGTTTGCATATACTTGTGTTTGTTTGGTACTGAGGAGGTCAGGTAGGTGGTGGCGATGGGATTGCATGGAGGTTAGGTTGGCGAAGGTTGTGGGATATAGCGGCGTGACTAGTTTTATTTAGAAATCCCCTAAGTTTAGATAACCCTATTTGTGGTTTATGGTTTAAGTAATTTCTTTTGTTAAGGCTTGAATATCGGTATCAATGTGAAGTTCTAGGATTGGCTTTGGCGTCCTGAAACCTTACATCTTATATATTGGGCACTGTTACCATACTGAGAACCTCTGGTTCTCATGCCATATGTTATTATTATTTTTCAGATGCAGGTCACAACCCATTGATAAACAACTATTTTGCGGTTTATTTTGTATTGAATTGAGTAGATTTTATAAATTATTTATACACTTATTCATATAAATCGCATGTTTTACATTTTCCTTCCTAATTTTGTACTATGATTGAAAACATGCTTCTTTGGCCTTAAATTTGCTAATTTTAATCCTCTCTTATTACCATTCAATGCCGTGATATGTTTGTTAAGTGTTTTCAGGGTTTATAGGGGAAGAATGGCTTAGAGGATGGAAAAGAAGCATGCAAAAGTGGAAGGAACACAAGAAATCAAGGATTTCAGAATCTGGTAGCGACGCGTACGCGTGCATGACGCGTATGCATGACTGGTGCACCAGACAAATGACGCACGCGTGGCTGACGGCTACGCGTGGCCAGTGAAAAGTCCAGCGACGCATACGCGTGGTCGATGCATATGCGTGACAGAGCGTCACGTGCTGCAACTTACAGAAAATGCTTGGGGCGATTTCTGGGCTGCTTTTGACCCAGTTTCAGCCCAAAAATACAGATTAGAGGCTACAGAGTGGAGCTGAAAGGGGGGATGATTCACTTTCATTCACACACCTTTTAAGTTTAGATGTAGTTTTCTAGAGAGAGAGGCTCTCTCCTCTCTTTAGGTTTAGGGTTTCTTCTTTCAATTTCTCTTTAGGTTTAGGTTCAACCTTCCTTTAAATTAGTTTTCTCTTACTTTTATTTGTTTAAGCATTTTAGTTCATCTTCTTCTCTTGTTAATTTCCCTTTTTCGCCATTTTATGTTTATAATCTCTTGTTACGTTTGATTTCCTTTAATGCAATTTATGTTCTCTATGTTTATTGTTACTCTCTTTAATTGTTAGTCATTTATGCTTGCAATTGGTTGTTTAGATTTTATTATCTCTTATTAATTCTCTATGCTTTTATTTTGTGCCTTCTAAGTGCTTGATAAAATGTTTGGTTGGATTTTAAATTAGATTTTTGTATTCTTAACTTGGATTGAGTAATTTGGAGACTCTTGAATTGTCAAAGTCTCTTGTTGGTTGGTGACTGAAAGTTGCTAGTTGGCTTGAGCTTCACTAACTCTAGTCTTTTATTAGGACTTGTAAACTCAAGTTGAATTGCTCACTTGACTTTCCTTCAATTGTTCGGGGTTAACTAAGTGAGAGCAATTTGCAATCACCATGACAATTGACAATGATGATGAGGATAGAATTTCTGATTCTCAACCCTTGCTAGGACTTTTCTTAGTTGTTAGTTATTTTCTTGTTATTTACATTCCTAGTTTATTAAACTCAAAACCCAAAAAAATACTTTCCCATAACCAATAATAAACATACTTTCCTGCAATTCCTTGAGAGACGACCCGATGTTTAAATACTTCGGTTAATTTTATTGAGTTTGTATTTGTGACAAACAATTTAAAAGTTGACTGAGGTTAATTATCGGTTTAGAACTTGATAAACCACTATTTTATAGTTTATCTTATGCTAAATTGAGTAGTCTTTATCAATTCTTTGCATACTTATTCATATTATTTGCATGATTTTACAATTCCTTCTCAATCTTGTTCTATGGTTGAAAACTTACTTCCTAAGCCCTTAAATTATGTATTTTTAATTCTCCTTTTTACCATTCGATGCCATAATCTGTGTGTTAAGTGTTTTCAGGCTTTATAGGGCATGAATGGATTAGAGAATAGAAGGGAAGCTTGCAAAAAGGAAAGGAACACAAGAAACTAAAGAGCTAACTAGCGAGAATCGACGTGCACGCATGCATCACGCGCGCGCGCAATTTGGCGCATTCCATATCGACACGGACGCATACTTGACGCATACGCGTACCACACGCAGAAGATCATTGACGCGTACGCGTACCTAACACGTACGCGTGACATGCGCCACGTGCAGAATTCGCAGAAAATGCTGGAGGCAATTTTGGGCTGAGTTTGGACCCAGTTTTTGGCTCAGAAACACAGACTAGAGCCAGGGGACAGTAGAGACTTAAGACACATTCACACATTCTCGTTCATTAGTTTTAATTTTAGTTTTTTTAATCTTGGAGAGAAAATTACCACTTCCTCTAGGGTTCTTCATAGATTTATGGAATTTCTAGTTTTATGCTTTTGAGTTGGATATTGAGAAGAGTTACTACCTCCGTTGAAGCCTTTATCATTCTAGTTTGTTTTCTATTTCCTTACTCTTTTATTTCCCATTTATCTTGTTTAGAGTTATATGGATACCTTCGATTTTGGAATTAATTAATGCAAAGATACCTTTCTATTTAATTTCATTATTTGTTGATTATTTCCAATTAATTTCAATTATTATGTCCTCTTCCTACTCCCTTTACATGAATGCGAGAATGGCATCCATGTCAATGGAGTAGGCTATCAACTTGACTTTGGAGATGATTAATAGGAGACCCTTGAGTTGGAATACTCAAGAGTTAAATTGAAATTGGAAGTTGTTGGCTAGCTTTCTAGTCACTAACGCTAATCCTTCCCAAGGGAGAGGATTAGGACTTGTGAATAAGAGTTGGCTCAATTACTTGACGTTCCTTTATTTGGTAAGGGTTGACTAAGTAAAAACAACAACCTCTCATTATTACTCTTGGGAAAATCCAACAACGATAGAACTTTCGATTAATCTTCTCCTAGTCAAGGCTTTTTATTTTAATTACATAAAATTTCTCCTTGATTTCCACTGCTTTAATTTATAACCATTTATTTGCCCATTCCCCAAACTCCAAATTTTTGAGAAACTCCTGATCAATGAATTGCACTTTCTTAGCAACTCGTTGGGAGAGGACCTGGGATTTCTACTCCCAGTATTTTATTCTTAATTTGTGACAAACATCTTTTAAATTGATACACGGAATTTTCATCGGTTAAGAACTGTACTTGCAACGCTAATTTCCGATATAAAATTCTTAATCGGTAAATTTTCGCACGTCAATTTTTGGCGCCGTTGCCAGGGAGTTGTAATAGTGTGCTAAGTTATCGATTGGTGTAAATATTTTTATATTTACATATTTGCATATTTTATTTTTATTACCATGAGATGTATGTTTCGTTCACTGAATGACGCGTTCACTACCTAATCCGAGCTTAGCCACGTTTGATCTAGAAATCGGAAGAACTATTTCCTATATAAGGCGAGCTTGGCGTCGGTTAGCCTCTGAGGGTGGTGAACTAGTTACTACCAATTCACCAGTCTTATTTGAGGGCGAATCTGAAGCATCATTTGAGGAAGAAACAAGCTCCCCTTCTACTGATTTTATTGACTTACGTGCAGGTAATATGGCGGAGCCCAGAAGAATTACTCTCCAGGAAGTAGGAGCTCTGAACTTTACACTGCCACCGTTTCAAGCGCGTCATCCAAATCTGGGTGTAGATTTTGAATTGAAAACTGCGCTAATCAATCTACTACCTAAGTTTCATGGCTTACCTGCTCAAGAACCTCTCAAGCACCTCAGAGATTTTCAGACAGCCTGCTCTACTGTTAGGCATCATGGTGCAGATGAGACTACTATTTTGCTATCTGCCTTCCCATTTTCTCTTGAGGAAAAAGCGAGGGAGTGGTACTACACTCAACCTGAAGCAGTTGTTACTAATTGGGATACGCTTAGAAGAGAATTCCTGGACAAATACTTTCCAGCTGAAGTTACTGATATATTAAGGAAAGAAATTTCCTGCATTATTCAAGGCGAATCAGAGACTCTTTATGAGTATTAGGAACGCTTCAGAAATCTCCTAGGCACATGTCCCCACCACATGATTGACCAGTTGGTGTTGATTAGCTATTTCACACAGGGCATGAAGCCTTAGGACAAGACTACATTAGATGGTGTGAGTAATGGATCTCTGAAGAAGTACAAGACGGTGGAAGAGGTGTGACAACTAATCACCGATCTAGCTGAGTCTACTCGGAATGCCAGGCACAGGAATAACCATCCCAAGATTGTTGCAGAGGTTTCCTCTAGTAGTGAGACTATTGCTCTAACACAAACTCTGAGTGAGATGACCAACATACTATAGCAGATACAGCTGAATCAACAACAACCTCATCCTCCTCCATAACAACAGTGTTAATAGTTGGCCCCACAGAAAGTGTGCGGAATATGTGTAGGCTATACTCATGACACTGATGAATGTCCACAATTCCAACAAGAAGACACCACTTTGGCAGCTACCCATAACTTCTATGACCGCCCGAATCAAGGATACTATCAGCAAGGCAGTAATTATAACCAAGGTGGGAACTACAATCAAGGTTGGCAAGACAACTCCAACCAGGGATGGAAGGATAATTCCAACCAAGGGTAGAGAGGTAACTCCAACCAAGGATGGAAGGACAACTACAACCAAGGAGGCAGAGACAATAGTGAAAATCAGAGGTGGAACAACAATAGCAATCAACAGAACCAGTCTCAACAGAACCAAAGCCAACCTTACCAAGCACCTCATCAAAGGCAAGCCTGGGGATCTCAAAACAACCAACAGCAAGCCCCTCAGGTCACTTACCCACCTTCCTCTTCCAATGACGAGTTGCTTCAGTCTATTGAGCAAAGACAAAAGGCCATGGAGAACACACTTAACTCTACCTTAAACGGTTTGACCTCTGCTTTACAAGCTCTCGTTTCCCAGATTGGATCATTAAATACCTCCAACAATCAACCTAGAAGCTCCAGTACACTTCCTTCTCAACCTTTACCCAACCCCAAAGGAGGAATCAATGTCATTACTTTGAGGTCCAGGACTACACAGCCAGAGAGGCGTCATGAGGAGCCAAGCTCAAAAAAAGACATTCCAGTTGAAAGCATGATAAACGAAAACTTGTCTCTCAACAAATTTCCCTTCGGCAAGTATACCGAATTGTCGTCAAGTAAAAACTCACAATAGAGTGAGATCAAATCCCACAGGGATTGATTGGTCAAGTAACTTTAATTGGAGGAATGTTCTAGTTGAGCTAAGCAGAAGTTGAGTTGATAATCATAGAAAATTAAATGGCGGGAAAGCAAATGACAGAAAATGTAAATGATGGAAATAAATGGCGGAATATAAATTGCAGAAAGTAAATTGCAGAATCTTAAATGGGGATTTGGAGAGATGAACATAAAAGTAAATGGCAGAAGGTAAAGAGAATGGGTAAGATCAGAAATGGAGGATTCATTGGGCTTAGGATATGTTGCATTCTCCGGATCAAGTTCATTCTCATCTCTTCCTCAATCAATGCATTCATTGATCTCCTTGGCAATCTTAAGTGATTGGATCCCAATTCCTTGGCAACCCAATCTCTCTAAGCTTGAACATTTGCCCAATTCCTTGATTTAATTGCTTATGGGAAGAGATGAAGTATGGTCACTGATTATACCACATGTATTTCCAAATCAAAGTGTTGGTAGGATTATATGTCACTATATCCATCCAGACCCCAATTTGGTCCAACATGAGAAAGCAATTCTAGCATGATCTCCTCATCCCTTTTCCAAGGCTCAGAGGAGATTCAATTATGGAGAGTTTCTTTTCCAAGACAACTAACCAATTGATTTAAGATCGAAAGCTATCTAGTAAATCAAGAGAAAAAAGGAAGAAGAATGAAAACTATAATTGATCCATCAAATTACAACAGAGCTCCCTAACCCAATGAAAAGGGGTTTAGTTGTTCGTAGCTCTCAAAATGGAAGATGATAGAGAAGAGTGCATTCTGAAAAGTAAAGTAGAATTTGCAGGAAAAGTAAATATACAGAATGTAGTTCCCAATAATGCCCAGCCCCCTTATAGTTCAAAACTACTTCCTATATATACTACTCTTTTGATCTTCTAGTTAGCTCTTCAAGTCTTGGATATGGGCCCTTGATCTTTAGTTGAAGCAATTACAGTCTTCAGTGGGCTCAGCTTTGCTTGCAGAAAGAATGTGAGTCAGGCATGGTAGGACATTAGTTAGGACGTTAGTGGTGTTAAAGTTAGGTGTAAACTTGGGTTCGAAAGCATTAGTGACAATAACTTTGTCACTATCATTCCAAATCGGTTGATCCACGTTAACATTCAATGTTAGTGGTACTAACGTGACCACTAACGTAGCCTCTTAGCCCTTCGCAAGCGTTATTGGCACTCACTTTTACCAATAACGCTACTCCTTGTCCCTCTTTCCCACGTTAATAATCCACGTTAGTGTAACTAACGTTGCCCTTAACGTGGGCATGCCCAAGCTCGAGGGCGTTAGTGACACTCACCTTTGTCACTAACGCTTCAAAATGCCCCTTCTTTCCACGTTAGTGCCTCACGTTAATGGCGTTAATGTGACCACTAACGTGGTTGTGCTTGCCATCTCCAACGTTAGTGACAAAGGTTAGTGTCACTGACATTGGCCCATCATTCTTTGCTCCACATTACCATTCACGTTAGTGGTCTTAACGTGACCACTAACATAGCCAATCTTGGCTTGATCCAGCGTTAGTGAAAAAGGTGAGGGTCACTAACGTTGGCGATCTCTTCTTTATTCCACGTTAGAATTCACGTTAATTGAATTAACGTGACTCTTAACGTGGCTATGTGTGGCCTTTTGGAACGTTAGTGGTGTTTACTTTTACCACTAACGTTGGAGCTTCCATTTGCTTCCATGTTAGTTCCCACGTTAATGTAACTAACATCACAACTAACGTGGGTTATGATGGCTTTCGAAGGCGTTATTGATGATAACTTTTCAACTAACGCTGTAAGCTTGCTCCCATTCCACGTTAGTGGTCACGTTAGTGAGACTACTGTGGCTCTTCTTTGCTTCCTTTGTCCTGAAATCAAACAAACAGGGTGCATCAAAGCTCTGTTCCAAGTCATGATATCATGCATAATCCATTTTATCATTCAATTCATGCATAATTCTCATGAAATCATGTAAAGTTCACAATGTTTGCTTGAATCAAGATATAAGTGTATTTTTACCCAAAACTTACTTATTTACTAAGAAAATGCATGAAACTACCCTAAAACAGTAAAGAAAAGGTCAATAAAACTGGCCAAGATGCCCTGGCATCACAACACCAGACTTAAAGCTTGCTTGTCCTTAAGCAAGTACTGAAGCATAAGAATGATGAATGAAAGAACAAGAGAAATAAGTCCTTATTATAGAAGTCAAGTTCTTGGTTTATGGGGTTTCATGCATAACAACTTAGGTTCATTCCTTTACTGGTTTTCAGGTCCTTATCATGCTTTTGAATACTCGCTCGATTGCATCCTATGAGATCCTTATTCATTGATCCCCCCTTTCTTTTCAAGGTTTATTGCATTCTTTTAGGCTAAGTGCTTTGTGAGGGGGCGACTCTTTAAGATAAGCTTTCAGCCAACACTCCCGAACCAGTAGGTTCAAGGTGCTAGGTGTTGAGACACCCCTAAGGACCTACTCCCTCAAGTCTCTCTCCCCCATACATGCACACCACAGGCATATGGTTTGTTATTTTCTTTTCTTGAGGCCTTGGTTTCCAGCACCTCTTTTGGTTACTAAGTGTTTTGTAGCAATGTTGCTCTTGATAGTGGATTTTCAGCTGATAATCCCGGGTTAGTTAACCCAAGTTACCAAGTGATGAAGCACTTCTGAGAACTTATTCATCCAAGCAGATCCTTTGTACAAGAACACCACAGACACATGCCTCAAGATTCAAACCCTTGGTTCTTAGCCTTATTTCTTATTCTTTTTCTTTCTTTTTCAAACTCTCACTGTTCTTTTCCTTTTTCTTATTAGGATCGTGTTGTTTAGCTAGTCTCATAGAATGTGCTTCAAGCATATAATTCAGAATATCTAGTTGGCTGTATACCTTGTTGGTGAACCAACTTAGCTAATCAATTACCACACCACAAACATTGAGAACTTACTTCACAAGATTAACCCCACTCTGGTTTTTCATAACAATTTCTTTTATTTAGCTTAAAGGAAAAGTATACATTTAAGCAGGGTGAAAATGAAAACCAGGAACTTAGACCAGTACGCATAGAGCTAAGCAATGAAATCTTAAAGACAGAATTGAAAATTCCTAAGCTACTATGGAAGCATGTTCTATTTCATACATGATTTTCCTTATTTAAAACTTGAAAAAGATAGAATGAAGAGGGAACTCCACCACCTTTTACTTCTGGGGATGCTCATGCTCTCTCTCTTATTTGTCCTCTTTGTGTCCACTTGCGCTTCCCTGTATCTGTGTCATTCTGGCTCTTTTCCAATCTTCCTGTGCCTTCCTTACTGATTTATGACTCTTTTCTGCTCTTTCTCTTTCCTCTCGTACTAATTCATCATTTACTTCCTCATATCTTGTGATCCCAGGGTGTAATACAGGCAGTTGTTCGACTAAGTATCCGAGCCTGGCTTGAGTGTTTATATGATATCCAGTCTCACTCATATATACTCCTTCTGAGAATACTCTGTATTCATCGAAGAGATTTGTTTGTTCTCTTTGTTTCTGATGCATCTCATGAATGTGTGCACCTTGATGTGCTTGGATGTTGATTAGCTTTTGGATGGCTTCTTATTGTTGATCTTGCTTTTGGTTCAACCTGTGGAAGAATTCACCCCACTGTCTCCCTTGTTCTAGTTGCTGCTCCATCAATTGCTTTTGCCACTCCCCTTGTTGATTCATCCATCTAGAGAATGATTCTTCTTGACGATTCATCATTTGCAGTTGAAGCTCCTTCTATGCCCCTTGATTCTCCATGTATTTCCTAGACAAGCCATCAATGGCTTCTTGCAATTGGTGCATGTCCAAAGTGGCCGGGGCTTGCTCCTCTGGGTTTTGTCCTTCTACAACTTGATGAGCTGCCCTCTTTCTTAGTCTTCGTTGAGGTAGGGAGGTGCAACGAAATGCATCCGTCGAAAAGTAAGTGGAATGCCAACTTTTATCCACTCGGGGTCTCCATCTTCGAACACTACCCCAGCCCTTGCGCACAGATGAAAAATGGTGCTGGGGTAGCCTAACCTTCCTCCAGAATCACTTTTCTCAGATAACTTCTGAATGCCTTGAGCTATGAGTTCGTGAACCTTGATCTCTCCCCCTTTGAGTATACATTGTACCATTATTGCTCTCTTAAGGTTTTCCTCCGAGTTGTTTTCGGCGAAAAGGATGGATCTCCTTACAATTTCGAACCACCCCTTTACTTCAGGGGTGAGATCCCTTCTCTTAATGAATTTGGGTTTCTTTTGGGAATCTTTTACCCAATCCGCTCCAGATATGCAGATATCTTCCACAATCTGGTCATAATTGGGACTGCTATCTATTCTGGATTGATAGCTCTCTTCTGCGAATGGTATGGTTTGTAGCTTTAACACCCTCATGATGTTTTTGGGACTAAAACCCACCGTTACCCCTCTTACGGAGCTTATATAGGATTCATCTGCCCTATAATACCTGACTGCATTTGCATAAAACTCTCTTACAAGAGTTGCATTTACTTTTGTGACCAGATCAGTGAGGAGCTCCCATCTTCTCTTTTCCACCTTCTCTGTGATTTTGGGGCACTCAGTTTTCTTGACTTGAAAGCCTAGCTCATATATGATCTCTTTATCAGCCATCCACCCAAAATGTAATTCATGGTGAAGGGTTCTAATTTTTTTTTTCATCAAAAGGGCGTTGCTCCATAGGCTCCTTCCCTTTTCTTCTTTTAGAGCTCGATGATGCCGTGAGTAGGAGTTGGTATGTGAAGGTGTTGAGAAGTATGGATTGATGATGGAATTCGGCTGGATTAAGATAGGGTGTAGCTAGAGGATTGTGTTAACGTGTTTTTGGATGAAGGAAGAAGTATTGGGTGTGTGTTTCGAAAGAGAGAAGAAAGATGAAATGAAAGGGCATTTGAATATGGACGGTTATAGAGTGGGGGTCATTTATATAGGAGGATGAGGGGTGATCGAAGGGTGTGGATTGATAGTAAAAACCAATGGTGGACGACTGTGGTTTGGCACGAAATGAGCACAAGGATCACCACTTTCATGAAGTGATTGGTTCGGTCTTCAAGGATATCCTTCTTCCAATGTTGCATGGTAACACTTCCCAAGGTACTCCCTTTGAAGACGTGTGTATAGTCCCCCCTTGTGAAGTGGCCGAACCCCCCTCTTCATTTGTCCCATCAATTTCATCCAATCTTTCCTTAATTTCTCCTACAAGATAAAAGAAAAAAATGAGTTTGAATGGTGGCGGAAAAACTTAGAGAGTGGAATAACTACTTTTTAAATTTTTTTTATATATAACTAAATGCTATTCATGAATGCAACCCAACCGACTGATTGAGTGTTCATGTATGCAATATTGGTGACACCAAACTTAGTTTGTGAGCATGTAGTGTAGAAAGAGATGATTAAGGCTCTAAGATTGACATGATATGAATTGTGTTCATGCCCTCTTAGTGTGCCTTGAACACCAAACTTGTTATGCACTATATGTTGCACACAAGGGTTCATCTAAGTGTTTGTCAAGGTTGATTTGGAATTCATGAACCTTGCTTTATTAACTACTATTAAGGGTCTAAAGGAAAGGATATAAAACATGGGTTGCCTCCCATGAAGTGCTTCTTTAGCGTCATTAGCTTGACGTTTGGTCTTTGTCAGGTGGTTGGTAATGCCTCAAATCTTCCCCTCTCGTAGTGAATCTATCTCCATTGGCTTTATTACTAATATCCACATGTTTCAAGGAGAGAATTCTGCTGATGGTGTACACTTGAGGTAGTTGAGATGGAATGGTGGGGAGATGAGCTGGGATAGATGGGAAATGAGCAGAGATTACTTCATCCCCTGGAGAGAAATCCTCTGTAGGGATCTTCTTGTTCCTCCATCCCCTTGGTGCCTTCTTCTTTGTTTCTTTTAATGCTACCCTGCTCCTTGTGGCCTCTTTTTCCAGGAAAATTTTGTTGCTGGTCTCATATTACTCTGGTGGGTTTAGCTCCTCTTGGGTTTTCCTTAGCTGTTGTGCCTTCTAACTGTATTGTTTGTCAACCAAAGGGATTCTCAGGTGTATTGTTTGTGCTTCTGTGCTTGTTTCTTCCACCAATGCCTTATTGTGATCCTCCCTTGATTCCTTGTTTTCTTGATCTGCTTCTTGTGAGGGTTTGAGGACATTGAAGGTAAGTTGTTCATCCTGTATCATCAGTATTAGCTCTCCTCGCTCCACATCTATAAGTGCTCTGGCTGTGGCTAGGAATGGTCTTCCCAATATGATTGGATGGAGGTGACTCTCTTCCATCTCCAAGATAACAAAGTCTGTGGGAAGGAAGTAGTTCCCAACCTTCACCAACACGTTTTCAACCACTCGTATTGCTTGTTTTTGAGGTTTGTCAGCCAACTTGATGATTACATCCATGGGCGTTAGCTCATTGATTTGAAGCTTCTTCATGAGGGATAAAGGCATTAAGTTGATGCTTGCTCCCAGGTCACAGAGTCCCTTATCAATCCTTGTTTCTCATATAGCACAAGGGATGTGAAAACTCCCTGGGTCCTTCCTTTTTATAGACAACTCTGTTTGAATGAGAGCACTGCACTCCTTATTCATCACTATTGTTTGCCCTCCCTTTATTGAATTTTTCTTGGCCAGCAGCTCTTCATACACTTAATGTATGAGGGCATTTGTTGGAGAGCCTTGATGACTGGTATGTTTACATGGAGAGATGCAAACATGTCAAGGAACCTTGAGTACATTCTCCTTTCTACACCCCGTTGAGTCTTTGGGGAAAAGGTGCATATGGGTTCAGAATCTCCTTCTCCCTTAGCTCCTTCCTTTGTGTGGGGTTAGTTTCTTGGTCACTCTCTTCTTACTTCTCTACTGGAATATCTTGAGAGTGTTCTAATGGTTTGTTCAGTTCTTCCACACTCCCCTCATCACTTATAGTGACCATCTTGCATTCTTCCCATCTTACCTTCTTTGCTTCATGAAAAACCACTATTTTATGGTTTATCTTGTGCTCAATTGAGTGGTTTCTATCTACTCTTTACCCACTTATTCATACTATTTGCATGGTTTTACATTTGCCTTCCTAATTATGTGCTTTGATTGAAAACATGCTTCTTTGATCTTATATTTGCTTATTATTAATCCTCTCTTATTACCATTAGATGCCTTGATATGTGTGTTAAGTATTTTCAGATATTATAAGGCAGGAATGGCTTGGAGGATGGGAAGAAAGCAGGCAAAAGTGGAAGGAATGCAAGAAGTTGGGGAAATTGCTAAGCTGTCCAGCCTGACCTCTCTGCACTCAAACAGCTATAACTTTAGCTACAGAGATCCAAACGACGCGGTTCCGGTTGCGTTGGAAAGCTAACGTCCGGGGCTTCGATTTGTTATATAATATGATATAGTTCCCTAACGCTAGGCAACGCAACCGTGTGATCCATGCGGCCGCATCGCAGTGACGGAAATCCAGCGTGGCAAAATTCGAAACCAGCGAATTCTGGACTGTTTTTGACCCAGTTTGCGGCCCAGAAAACACAGATTAGAGGCTATAAAGTGGGGGAATACATCCATTCATGAAGGGGCTCTCACATTCACAATTTTAGGAGTAGATGTAGTTTTTAGAGAGAGAGGCTCTCTCCTCTCTCTTAGGATTAGGATTTAGGATTTTTCTTAGTTTTAGGAGTGACTCTCAATCCCAGGTTCAACGTTCTTTTACTTTATATTCCTCTTTTTACTTTCAGATGCTTCAATGCTTGTATTAGATATGTTGCCTATTTGGCTTATGCTACATTCATGTTATGATTTTCTTAATTAATATTATTTGAGGTAATTCAGATTTAAGATTGCTTTGCTCTGTTTAAGATTGCTTTCAATTTAATTTAGATATTTTTCTCCCTTTTGGCCTTGGTTAAATAATTGGTGACCTTGAGTTATCAAACTCATTGTTGATTGAGAATTGGAATTCTTCAAGAATTAATTCATCCACTTAACTTACCTTCATAGTTAGAGGTTAATAAAGTGGGAGAAAAATCCAATTCTCATTACAATTGATAAGGATAACTGGGATAGGACCTCCAGTCTTCATACCTTGCCAAGAGTTTATTTTACAGTTATTTATTAATTTTTATTGCTTAAAAATATACCTGTGCACATTGCCCAAACTCCAAATTTCTCAAAACCCCAAATTTACAATCTCCATAACCAATAATAAGAACATACCTCCCTGCAATTCCTTGAGAAGACGACCCGAGGTTTGAATACTCGGTTATCAATTTCAAAGGGGTTTGTTACTTGTGACAACCAAAACGTTTGTACGAAGGATTTTTGTCGGTTTAGAGACTATATCTACAACGCGACTGTTTTTATGATATTCTTTACTGGCAAAAATCCTAATGTCAAAATGGCGCCGTTACCGGGGAATTGCAAACGTGTGCCTTATTATTGGTTATTGTAAATATTTGCTTTTTGATTTGTTTTTATTTTTTTATTTTTATTTGCTTTTCGTAAATTAAGAGGTTATTGATTTTTATTTTAAAATTTTTATCTTATCTTATCTTATTTCAAAAATCAAATTTAAAATTTTTCAATTTTCAAATTTCAAAAAAAAAAAATTCAAATTTCAAAAATTAAAAATTCAAAATTCAAAATTTAAAATTCAAGTTTCAAAATTTAATTTTCAAATTCAAAATTTAAATAACCTTTAAATTTCAATTAGTTTTTATTTTTGTTTTTAATTTTTTTTATTTGCTATCATGAACTCTCACCCCTTTGGCTATGAGTCTGGTTACAATAATGTTGCAGGAAGAAGAAATTACAATGAGAACAGGCATCAAGGTTGGAACAATCAAAGATGGGAGGAGCCACAAGGACTTGATCAATCCTCATGGCAAGAACCACCTCCAATGGACTATCAACAACCACCACCATATGCCTATGAACCCTTTCCTCAACATAAGTTTGGACCACCAAACTCACAAGCCCCTTTCCACCATTCACCTCCATATGACCCTAACCCTCATCCACCATACCAACCACCTTATGAACCAAATGAACTCTCCTATCTACCCAAAACCTCCATGGAGAAAGCACTTGCCGATCTAAACTCTACTATACAAGCTCTCTTCACCCAAATCAGACCACCAATTACCTTCAACAATCAACCATCAAGCTCTAGTGCACTTCCTTGTCAACCACAGAATAATCTCTCCATCCCATCACCACCATCCATGGAAGAGCACCCACATCCATCAATCCAAGAGCAAGATGATCCCAATTATGCTATTGATATGGAACAGGAAAGAAGGAATCATCTTCGCGAATCCATACTTCATAAAGAGCTAGAGGAGGCCCTACGGGTAAGGGTAGGAGAGACCCTTGAAGATGAAAGAATAGTTGAAAGGAGTTGTCATAGAAAGAAAAACATCGAGGATGAGTACGATTTTATACTTAAACAACTGGACAAAGCAGCAATTATTAAAAAGGAAGAAGTGGTTGCGGACTTAAGAGATGCTGTACCTCCATTGGAAAGTCCAGTCACAAAGCCTCCTTCCACGGTGTTTGATGTTGATGTTGAGAAGAGCGTACAACCTCCAAGGTAAATCATGGTTGAAGATTTTGTAGAGGTCGATCAAGAGGTAGAAGATGTCAAAGAAGAGCACAAGGGAGTGGAGCTTGAAATTACCTTGCCAAAGTTGTTGGAAACCCCTCCCCCTAAGTTGCCATCATCCTTCACAACATTCAAGTGGGTGAAATTCATATCCCTTAGCTTTCTAATTCCACTTGAATATGGGCTACTGGAGACGGATGGTCAACTTAGAGCTCTTTGTGGCATTGAGAGTAAAAGGAAGAATGCCAGTGGTAAGAATTGTCCTGCAAGGTTCATCATGGTTGGTAGCTTTAAGTTTAAGAGTAAAGGTTGGTATAGAGCTCAACTGAATGGGTCTAGGAAGTTGTTTGGCCGCTTACGTGAGAATTCAGACTGCTTGCCACCCGGAGGGAACAATATTGCTCAACCAAAAGACGGGTGCAAAAGCAATATCTGGGACCCCGGAATCCATTCTATCAATCACCACTCTTGGGGCCTAGTCACATGCTTTAACTTACTTGAAGGCTTTCTGCGCCTAGTTTGGGACCCCGGAGGTTAACTGAATCACAAACATTGGTGGAGATTCCTGGATGAGTTCAAACACAAGCCACCATAACAGGGAGCTCACCAAATGTCCAACTTAAGGACTTTAACTAAAAGTGCTAGGTGGGAGACAACCCACCATGGTATGATCGTTCTTTTTCAATTTTATTTCGTGTTGTTTATTTCTATTTTATTTTATTATATTGAACCTGGAGTTTTGCATCACATTCATATTAACACCGCATTCTGCATCTTTTCAGATTAACAAAAAAAGCGAGCACGCGACGCGACCGCATCAGCGACGCGTCCGCGTCGCAAGGAGATGGAAGACAATATTAATATAAACAGAGCGTTTCGCAGGAGCAGCGCTGGAGGCGTGCCAATGGCACAAATCACCCCACGCGAACGCGTCGCTGACGCGACCACGTCATATGGGAATAATGGTCTCCCACGCGACCGCGTCACCCACGCGGCCGCGTGACCTGAAATCGGCGTAAAAAGGGTGTATGGCCGAAAGTTGAGCTGGAGTTGGGCTAGACCCATGCTAGTAGCACAAGCCCTGTGGTGCGCGAAATTGTGAACTATACCTTTTCACAACTCTCATAATCCCCGGTCATGAACCCCAAAAACTTGGTAGTTCAGTACCATGGCATTACACAACTTCGCACAACTAACCAGCAAGTGCACTGGGTCGTCCAAGTAATAAACCTTACGCGAGTAAGGGTCGATCCCACGGAGATTGTTAGTATTGAAGCAAGCTATGGTCATCTTGTAAATCTTAGTCAGGCAAACTCAAATGGTGATGGTGATGAACGAAAATAACAATAAGATAAAGATAGAGATACTTATGTAATTCATTGGTAGGAACTTCAGATAAGCGCATGAAGATGCCTTCCCTTCCGTCTCTCTGCTTTCCTACTGTCTTCATCCAATCCTTCTTACTCCTTTCCATGGCAAGCTTAAGCAAGGGTTTCACCGTTGTCAGTGGCTACCTCCCATCCTCTCAGTGAAAGCGATTGCATATGCTCTGTCACAGCATAGCGGAATTCATCTGTCGGTTCTCAATCAGGCCAGAATAGAATCCAGTGATTCTTTTGCGTCTGTCACTAACGCCCCGCCCTCAGGAGTTTGAAGCACGTCACAGTCATTCAGTCATTGAATCCTACTCAGAATACCACAGACAAGGTTAGACCTTCCGGATTCTCTTGAATGCCGCCATCAGTTCTCGCCTATACCACGAAGACTCTGATCTCACGGAATGGTTGGCTCGTTTGTCAGACGAGCACTCGGTTGTCAGGCGATCAACCATGCATCGTGCAATCAGGAATCCAAGAGATATTCACTATAGCCTTGATCGCTTGTAGAACAAGAGTGGTTGTCAGTCACCTTGTTCATGGGTGAGAATGATGATGAGTGTCACGGATCATCACATTCATCAAGTTGAAGAACAAGTGATATCTTAGAACAAGAACAAGCGGAATTGAATGGAAGAACAATAGTAATTGCATTAATACTCGAGGTACAGCAGAGCTCCACACCTTAATCTATGGTGTGTAGAAACTCCACCGTTGAAAATACATAAGCATAAGGTCTAGGCATGGCCGAATGGCTAGCCTCCCAGTGATCTAAGATAGCATAAAAATGAAGATAGCTACCAAAGTCTCTATCATGATCTAAGAACTAGATGTCCAAAGATGAAAAATACAATAGTAAAAGGTCCTATATATAGAGAACTAGTAGCCTAGGGTGTACAGAGATGAGTAAATGACATAAAAGTCCACTTCCGGGCCCACTTGGTGTGTGCTTGGGCTGAGCAATGAAGCATTTTCGTGTAGAGACTCTTCTTGGAGTTAAACGCCAGCTTTTATGCCAGTTTGGGCGTTTAACTCCCATTTGGGTGCCAGTTCCAGCGTTTAACGCTGGAATTTCTGAGGGTGACTTTGAACGCCGGTTTGGGCCATCAAATCTTGGGCAAAGTATGGACTATCATATATTGCTGGAAAGCCCAGGATGTCTACTTTCCAAAGCCGTTGAGAGCGCGCCAATTGGGCTTCTGTAGCTCCAGAAAATCCACTTCGAGTGCAGGGAGGTCAGAATCCAACAGCATCTGCAGTCCTTTTTAGTCTCTGAATCAGATTTTTGCTCAGGTCCCTCAATTTCAGCCAGAAAATACCTGAAATCACAGAAAAACACACAAACTCATAGTAAAGTCCAGAAAAGTAAATTTTAACTAAAAACGAATAAAAATATACTAAAAACTAACTATATCATATCAAAAACATACTAAAAACAATGCCAAAAAGTATACAAATTATCCGCTCATCACAACACCAAACTTAAATTGTTGCTTGTCCCCAAGCAACTGAAAATCAAATAAGATAAAAAGAAGAGAATATGCAATGAATCTCAAAAACATCTGTGAAGATCAGTATTAATTAGATGAGCGGGGCTTTAAGCTTTTTGCCTCTGAATAGGTTTGGCATCTCACTCTATCCTTTGAAATTCAGAATGGTTGGCTTCTTTAGGAACTTAGAATCCAGATAGTGTTAATGATTCTCCTAGTAAAGTATGATGATTCTTGAACATAGCTATTTATTGAGTCTTGGCTGTGGCCCAAAGCACTCTGTCTTCCAGTATTACCACCCGATACATACATGCCACAGACACATAATTGGGTAAACCTTTTCAGATTGTGACTCAGCTTTGCTAAAGTCCTCAATTAGAGGTGTCCAGGGTTCTTAAGCACACTCTTATTTGCCTTGGATCACAACTCTTATTTCTTTCTTTCTTCTCTCTTTTTTTTTTTCGAATAGAAATGCTTTTTTTTCTTGCTTCAAGAATCATTTTAATGATTTTTCAGATCCTTGGTGCACGAATTTGCAATCCGCACAACTAACCAGCAAGTGCACTGGGTCGTCCAAGTAATACCTTACGTGAGTAAGGGTCGAATCCCACGGAGATTGTTGGTTTGAAGCAAGCTATGTTTATCTTATTATTCTTAGTTAGGATACTAACAACAGTGTTTTTCAAGTTCAGTGAAGAAAGGAAAAAGGGCATAAAATAAATACTTGTTATGCAGTAATGGAGAATGTGTTGGAGTTTTGGAGATGCTTTGTCTGATTTATTCCTGTAATGTAATATTCCATCCATGGAAAAGTGCAAAGTTCCTCCATGGCAAGCTGTATGTAGGGTGTCACCGTTGTCAATGGCTACTTCCCATCCTCTCAGTGAAAACGTTCCTATGCTCTGTCACAGCACGGCTAATCATCTGTCGGTTCTCAATCAGGTTGGAATAGAATCCATTGATTCTTTTGCGTCTGTCACTAACGCCCAGCCTTCAGGAGTTTGAAGCTCGTCACAGTCATTCAATCCCAGAATCCTACTCGGAATACCACGGACAAGGTTTAGACTTTCCGGATTCTCATGAATGCCGCCATCAATCTAGCTTATACCACGAAGATTCTGATTAAAGAATCTAAGAGAAGCTCATTCAATCTGATGTAGAATGGAGGTGGTTGTCAGGCACACGTTCATGGATTGAGGAAGGTGATGAGTGTCACGGATCATCACCTTCTTCATAATTAAGCGCGAATGAACATCTTGGATAGGAACTCACACATTTGAATGGAGAAATAGAAACAATTGCATTAATTCATCGAGACGCTGCAGAGCTCCTCACCCCCAACAATGGAGTTTAGAGACTCATGCCGTCAAAGTGTATAAAATTCAGATCTGAAAATGTCATGAGGTACAAAATAATTCTCTAAAAGTTGTTTAAATAGTAAACTAGTAACCTAGGTTTACAGAAAATGAGTAAACTAAGATAATTGGTGCAGAAATCCACTTCTGGGGCCCACTTGGTGTGTACTGGGGCTGAGACTAAAGCTATCCACGAGTAGAGGCCTTTCTTGGCGTTAAACTCCAGGTTATGACGTGTTTTGGGCGTTCAACTCCGGATCATGACGTTTTTCTGGCGTTTAACTCCAGACAGCAGCATGAACTTGGCGTTCAACGCCAAGTTACGTCGTCTATCTTCGCGCAAAGTATGAATTATTATATATTGCTGGAAATTCCTGGATGTCTACTTTCCAACGCCGTTGAGAGCGCGCCAATTGGACACCTGTAGCTCCAGAAAATCCATTTCGAGTGTAGGGAGGTCAGGATCCAACAGCATCAGCAGTCCTTTTTCAGCCTAACTCAGATTTTTGCTCAACTCCCTCAATTTCAGCCAGAAAATACCTGAAATCACAGAAAAATACACACACTCATAGTAAAGTCCAGAAATATGATTTTTGCCTAAAAACTAATGAAAACATCCCTAAAAGTAGCTCAAACTTTCTAAAAACTATATAAAAACAATGCCAAAAAGCGTACAAATTATCCGCTCATCACAACACCAAACTTAAATTGTTGCTTGTCCCCAAGCAACTGAAAATCAAATAGGATAAAAGAAGAGAATATACTATAAATTCCAGAATATCAATGAATATTAATTTAATTAGATGAGCGGGACTTGTAGCTTTTTGCTTCTGAATAGTTTTGGCATCTCACTTTTTCCTTTGAAGTTCAGAGTGATTGGCGTCTCTGGGAACTCAGAATTTCGGATAGTGTTATTGACTTTCCTAGTTAAGCATGTTGATTCTTGAACACAGCTACTTCTGAGTCTTGGCCGTGGCCCTAAGCACTTTGTTTTCCAGTATTACCACCGGATACATCAATGCCACAGACACATAACTGGGTGAACCTTTTCAGATTGTGACTCAGCTTTGCTAGAGTCCCCAGTTAGTGGTGTCCAGAGCTCTTAAGCACACTCTTTTGCCTTGGATCACGACTTTAACCACTTAGTCTCAAGCTTTTCACTTGGACCTTCATGACACAAGCACATGGTTAGGGACAGCTTGATTTAGCCGCTTAGGCCTGGATTTTATTTCCTTGGGCCCTCCTATCCATTGATGCTCAAAGCCTTGGATCCTTTTTACCCTTGCCTTTTGGTTTTAAGGGCTATTGGCTTTTTCTACTGCTCCTTCTTTTTCTTCCTATTTTTTTTTGCCCCCCCCTTTTTTTTTTTCGCAAGCTTCCTTTTTCACTGCTTTTTCTTGCTTCAAGAATCAATTTCATGATTTTTCAGATCATCAATAACATTTCTCTTTGTTCATCATTCTTTCAAGAGCCAACAATTTTAACACTCATAAACAACAAGATCAAAAATATGCACTGTTCAAGCATTCATTCAGAAAACAAAAAGTATTGCCACCACATCAATATAATTAAATTAAATTCAAGGATAAATTCGAAATTCATGTACTTCTTGTTCTTTTGAATTAAAACATTTTTCATTTAAGAGAGGTGAAGGATTAATGGATTTTATTCATAGCTTTAAGGCATGGTTACATACTAATGATCTTGAAGTAGAGACACAAAACATAGATAAACACAACATTAAAAACCGAAAACAGAAAGAAATAAAGAACAAGGAATGAATCCACCTGAGTGAGGGTGGCGCCTTCTTGAAGGTCCAATGGTGCTTTTTGAGCTCCTCTATGTCTCTTCCTTGCTTCTGTTGAATGATTCCTAGTAATTTTGGTGTTTCTACCCTTAGTTGCTTCCAATATTTGTGTGGAGGATAACTTATTCCCTGAGGTATCTCAGGGATCTCTTGATTTGCAGCCACATGTTCTACCACTGAGCTATGACGGCTTATAGTCTTTTCATCTCCCAAGACTCAGAGGTGGAAGCTTTTGTCTTCCCTTTGAGGTTTCTCTGGCCTTAGGTGCCATTAATGGTAATGGAAAAGCAAAAAAGCTATGCTTTTACCACACCAAACTTAAAATATTGCTCGCCCTCGAGCAAGAAAAGAAAGAAGAGAAGAAGAAGAAGAAGAAGAAAATGGAGGTGAGTGAGGGGAGATGGATTCGGCTATATGGGTGGGATTGGGTGGGAAAGAGAAGTTGAATTGTAAATGTAGGTAGGGTGTATGGGGAAGAGTGGATAGATGTAGGTGGTGAATGAAAAATAGAAGGAATGACCATGAATGGAAAGAGAGAGGGCGAGGTAGGTGGGGATCCTGTGAGGTCCACAGATCCTGAGATGATCCTGTGGGGTCCACAGGTCCTGAGGTGTCAAGGAATTCCATCCCTGCACCAAATAGGCATGTAAATTGCCTTGGCACACCATTCTGGCGTTTAAACGCCCATTGGTGCACGTTCTGGGCGTTCAACGCCCATGTAAAGCATGTTTCTGGCGTTGAACGCCAGTTTCATGCTTGTTACTGGCGTTCAGCGCCAGTTTTTCCTCTCTTGGCACATTCCTGGCGTTCAGCGCCAGGATGTTGCTTGTTTCTGGCGTTCAGCGCCAGAATGGTGCTCTGTTCTGGCGTTGAACGCCGGCCAGATGCACCTTACTGGCGTTGAACGCCAGCCCGTGCATCCTCCAGGGTGAAAAATTTTTTTTTCTTCTGTTTTTGACTCTGTTTTTAATTTTTTTGATTTTTTTCGTGACTCCTCATGATCATGTACCTAATAAAACACAAAATAACAACATAATAAAAATTAGATAAATAAACTTGGGTTGCCTCCCAACAAGCGCTTCTTTAATGTCAATAGCTTGACAGTGGCTCTCATGGAGCCACAAGGTGATCAGGTCAATGTTGTATAGTTGCCAACACCAAACTTAGAGTTTGGATATGGGGTCTTAACACCAAACTTAGAGTTTGGTTGTGGCCTCACAACACCAAACTTAGAGTTTGACTGTGTGGACTCTTCTTGACTCTGAACTGAGAGGAGCTCTTCATGCTTCCTCTCCATGGTTATAAAAGGAGAACCTTGTGTCTTATAGTTTGCAATGTCTGCAGACCACAGAGCTTCCTGAACAGCAAACAATTGCTCATCCGGAAAGGTTTCAGAGATCTCAGTAGGAGGGAGGGATGCTCCTGCTATTGGTTCTATCCGGGACAGGTGATCAGCTACTTGATTCTCTGTTCCTTTTCTGTCTCTTATTTCTATATCAAACTCTTGCAGAAGCAACACCCATCTTATAAGCCTGGGCTTTGAATCCTGCTTTGTGAGTAGATATTTAAGAGCAGCATGGTCAGTGTACACAATCACTTTTGATCCTACTAAATAGGATCTAAACTTGTCAATGGCATAAACCACTGCAAGTAATTCTTTTTCTGTGGTTGTGTAATTTTTCTGGGCATCATTTAAAACACTGCTAGCATAATAAATGACATGCAGAAGCTTGTTATGCCTCTGTCCCAATACTGCACCGATGGTATGGTCACTAGCATCACACATTAGTTCAAAGGGTAATGTCCAGTCTGGTGCAGAAATAACTGGTGCTGTGACCAGCTTAGCTTTCAGGGTCTCAAACACCTGCAAACACTTTGTGTCAAACACAAATGGCGTGTCTGCAGCTAGCAGATTGCTCAGAGGTTTGGTGATTTTTGAAAAATCCTTTATAAACCTCCTATAGAATCCTGCATGCCCCAGAAAGCTTCTGATTGCCTTAACATTGGCAGGTGGTGGTAATTTTTCAATTACCTCTACCTTAGCTTGATCCACCTCTATTCCCTTGTTTGAAATTTTGTGCCCAAGGACAATCCCTTCAGTCACCATAAAGTGACATTTTTCCCAGTTTAAAACTAGGTTGGTCTCTTGGCATCTTTTCAGAACAAGTGCTAAATGGTTAAGGCAGGAGCTGAATGAGTCTCCAAATACTGAAAAGTCATCCATGAAGACTTCAAGAAACTTCTCCACCATATCAGAGAAGATGGAGAGCATGCACCTTTGAAAGGTTGCAGGTGCATTGCACAAGCCAAATGGCATCCTTCTGTATGCAAATACTCCAGATGGACATGTGAATGCCGTTTTCTCTTGATCCTGGGGATCTACTGCAATTTGATTATAACCTGAATATCCATCCAGGAAGCAGTAGTATTCATGACCTGCTAGTCTTTCTAGCATCTGATCTATGAATGGTAAAGGAAAATGATCCTTTCGGGTGGCTGTATTGAGCCTTCTATAATCAATACACATACGCCACCCTGTAACTGTTCTTGTAGGAACCAGTTCATTTTTTTCATTATGAACCACTGTCATGCCACCTTTCTTAGGGACGACTTGGACAGGGCTTACCCAGGGGCTATCAGAAATAGGATAAATAATCCCAGCCTCTAGTAACTTAGTGACCTCTTTCTGCACAACTTCCTTCATGGCTGGATTCAGCCGCCTTTGTGGTTGAACCACTGGCTTGGCGTCACCCTCCAGTAAGATCTTGTGCATGCATCTGGCTGGGCTAATGCCCTTGAGATCACTGATGGACCACCCAAGAGCTGTCTTGTGTGTCCTTAGCACTTGAATTAATGCTTTCTCTTCCTGTGGCCCTAAAGCAGAGCTTATGATTACAGGAAAAGTGTCACCTTCACCCAGAAATGCATATTTCAGGGATGGTGGTAGTGGTTTGAGCTCGGGTTTAGGAGGTTTCTCCTCTTCCTGAGGAGTTTTCAGAGGTTCTTTTATTTCCTCTGGTTCCTCCAGATCAGGCTGAACATCTTTAAAAATGTCCTCTAGCTCTGATTCGAGACTCTCAGTCATATAGACCTCTTCCACCAGGGAGTCAATAATATCAACGCCCAGGCAGTCGTCTAATGTGTCTGGATGTTGCATAGCTTTGACAACATTCAACTTAAACTCATCCTCATTGACTCTCAGGGTTATCACCCCTTTTTGGACGTCAATGAGGGTTCGTCCAGTTGCTAGGAATGGTCTTCCTAGAATGAGAGTTGCACTCTTGTGCTCCTCCATTTCCAGCACTACAAAGTCAGTAGGGAAGGCAAATGGCCCAACCTTGATAATCATGTCCTCAATTATGCCTGATGGGTATTTAATGGAGCCATCAGCAAGTTGAAGACAGATCCGGGTTGGTTTGACCTCTTCAGTCAAGCCAAGCTTTCTGATAGTGGATGCAGGGATTAGGTTGACGCTTGCCCCAAGATCACATAGAGCTGTCTTGGTGCAGTTACCCTCTAATGTGCATGGTATCATGAAGCTCCCAGGATCTTTAAGCTTCTCAGGTAAGCTTTTCAGAATGACTGCACTGCATTCTTCAGTGAGGTAAACTTTTTCAGTCTCCCTCCAATCCTTCTTATGACTTAGGATCTCTTTCATGAACTTAGCATAAGAGGGTATTTGCTCAAGTGCTTCTGCAAACGGAATCTTTATTTCAAGAGTCCTGAGATAGTCTGCAAAGCGGGCAAATTATTTATCCTGTTCCGCTTGGCGGAGTTTTTGAGGATAAGGCATTTTGGCTTTGTATTCCTCAACCTTAGTTGCTGCAGGTTGATTGCCTGTAGAAGTGGGTTGGGAAGCCTTTTTAGAAGGGTTGCTATCAGCACTTGTATGTGACTGATTTCCCACTGGCGTTTGAATGCCAGGGGTGGACGCTGGAGTGGCGTTAAACGCCAACTCCTTATTTGTTACTGGCGTCTGAACGCCAGAACTATGCTTCCCTTGGGCGTTCAACGCCGAATTCATGCTTGTTTCTGGCGTTGAACGCCAGGAATGAGCATGGTCTGGGCGTTCAGCGCCAGCATTATTCCTCTCTGGGCTCTGATTGTCCTCAGAGGGATTTTGAGTAGCCATCTGTTCATTTCTTGGCTTCTTGCTGTTTTGAAGTGAGGTATTTAATGTTTTCCCACTTCTTAATTGAACTGCTTGGCATTCTTCTGCTATTTGTTTTGACAGTTGCTTTTCTGTTTGCCTTAACTGTACTTCCTTATTCCTGTTAGCCATTCTTGTTTCCTGTAGTATTTCCTTGAATTCGGCTAGCTGTTGAGTTAGAAAGTCTAATTGCTGATTGAATTCATTAGCCTGATCTACAGGACTGAGTTCAGCAGTTACTGTTTTAGCTTCTTCTTTCATGGAAGATTCACTGCTTAGGTACAGATGCTGATTTCTGGCAACTGTATCAATAAGCTCTTGAGCTTCTTCAATTGTTTTTCTCATATGTATAGATCCACCAGCTGAGTGGTCTAGAGAAATCCGAGCTTTTTCTGTAAGCCCATAGTAGAAGATGTCTAATTGCACCCACTCTGAAAACATTTCAGAGGGGCATTTTCTTAGCATCTCTCTGTATCTCTCCCAGGCATCATAAAGGGATTCATTATCTCCTTGTTTGAAGCCTTGGATGCTTAGCCTTAGCTGTGTCATCCGTTTTGGAGGGAAATAGTGATTCAGGAATTTTTCTGACAGCTGTTTCCATGTTTTTATGCTGTTCTTAGGCTGGTTATTTAACCACCTTTTAGCTTGATCTTTTACAGCAAATGGAAACAGTAATAATCTATAGACATCCTGATCCACTTCTTTATCATGTACTGTGTCAGCAAATTGCAGAAATTGTGCCAGAAATTCTGTAGGTTCTTCGTGTGGAAGACCAGAATACTGGCAGTTTTGCTGCACCATGATAATGAGCTGAGGATTCAGCTCAAAGCTACTAACTCCAATGGAGGGTATACAGATACTACTCCCATATGAAGCAGTAGTGGGGTTAGCATATGACCCCAGAGTCCTCTTGTCTTGTCCATTCATACTTACTTCCATATTGGATTACAAGAGATAATTTATATGTTGATTTAAAAAAGTGGAATAAGTAAAAACAAAATATATAAAAGAAGTTAAAAATAAATATATTTTTTTTCAGAAAATTTTTCGAAAAAAATAAAATTAAATCTAAAAATTTAAAAAAAAATTTCGAAAAAGTAGTTAGAAAATATAATTTTTTTTTTAATTTTGAATTTTATGATGAAAGAGAAAAACACACAAAAGACACAAGACTTAAAATTTTTAGATCTAGTGCTCCTTGTTTTCGAAAATTTTTGGAGGGAAAACACCAAGGAACACCAAACTTAAAAATTTTAAGATCAAGACACAAGAAAGACTCAAGAACACCTTGAAGATTCACAAGAACACCAAGAACAAAAGAAAGAACACCAAACTTAAAATTTTTAGAAAACCAAGACAAATTTTCGAAAATTAAAGAAAAGTTAACAAGAAAACACCAAACTTAGAGTTTGGCACTGATTAAATCAAGAAAAATTATTTTTGAAAAAGATTTTCAAAAGAACTAGTGCCCAATTGCCAAGAACATAAGCCAACGCTATAACCAACTGAGTTAAAAATGTAATGTATTTTAAAGATGTATTATTTTTGTGGATAAAAGTATAATTTTTGAAAGTTAATGTTTTGAAAAAGCACAAGAAAAACAAGAAAAGACACAAAACAAGAAAAACTCAAGATCAAACAAGAAAATTGACCAGGAACAACTTGAAGATCAATGAAGAACACAGACACTAAAACGAAAATTTTAAATAAAAATAAAAATATAAAATATAAAATTGACACCAAACTTAAGATAAGACACTAGACTCAAAGAGATATTAAAAATCAATAGAGAAAAATAATATTTTTGAAAAGAAAATAAAAGACTCTGACCCAATTACCAAAATCTTCCTAATCTAAGAAATAAAATAAACCTTTAGTTGTTCAAACTCGAACAATCCCCGGCAACGGCGCCAAAAACTTGGTGCACGAATTTGCAATCCGCACAACTAACCAGCAAGTGCACTGGGTCGTCCAAGTAATACCTTACGTGAGTAAGGGTCGAATCCCACGGAGATTGTTGGTTTGAAGCAAGCTATGTTTATCTTATTATTCTTAGTTAGGATACTAACAACAGTGTTTTTCAAGTTCAGTGAAGAAAGGAAAAAGGGCATAAAATAAATACCTGTTATGCAGTAATGGAGAATGTGTTGGAGTTTTGGAGATGCTTTGTCTGATTTATTCCTGTAATGTAATATTCCATCCATGGAAAAGTGCAAAGTTCCTCCATGGCAAGCTGTATGTAGGGTGTCACCGTTGTCAATGGCTACTTCCCATCCTCTCAGTGAAAACGTTCCTATGCTCTGTCACAGCACGGCTAATCATCTGTCGGTTCTCAATCAGGTTGGAATAGAATCCATTGATTCTTTTGCGTCTGTCACTAACGCCCAGCCTTCAGGAGTTTGAAGCTCGTCACAGTCATTCAATCCCAGAATCCTACTCGGAATACCACGGACAAGGTTTAGACTTTCCGGATTCTCATGAATGCCGCCATCAATCTAGCTTATACCACGAAGATTCTGATTAAAGAATCTAAGAGAAGCTCATTCAATCTGATGTAGAACGGAGGTGGTTGTCAGGCACATGTTCATGGATTGAGGAAGGTGATGAGTGTCACGGATCATCACCTTCTTCATAATTAAGCGCGAATGAACATCTTGGATAGGAACTCACACATTTGAATGGAGAAATAGAAACAATTGCATTAATTCATCGAGACGCTGCAGAGCTCCTCACCCCCAACAATGGAGTTTAGAGACTCATGCCGTCAAAGTGTATAAAATTCAGATCTGAAAATGTCATGAGGTACAAAATAATTCTCTAAAAGTTGTTTAAATAGTAAACTAGTAACCTAGGTTTACAGAAAATGAGTAAACTAAGATAATTGGTGCAGAAATCCACTTCTGGGGCCCACTTGGTGTGTACTGGGGCTGAGACTAAAGCTATCCACGAGTAGAGGCCTTTCTTGGCGTTAAACTCCAGGTTATGACGTGTTTTGGGCGTTCAACTCCGGATCATGACGTTTTTCTGTCGTTTAACTCCAGACAGCAGCATGAACTTGGCGTTCAACGCCAAGTTACGTCGTCTATCTTCGCGCAAAGTATGGACTATTATATATTGCTGGAAAGCCCTGGATGTCTACTTTCCAACACCGTTGAGAGCGCGCCAATTGGACCCCTGTAGCTCCAGAAAATCCATTTTCGAGTGTAGGGAGGTCAGGATCCAACAGCATCAGCAGTCCTTTTTCAGCCTAACTCAAATTTTTGCTCAACTCCCTCAATTTCAGCCAGAAAATACCTGAAATCACAGAAAAATACACACACTCATAGTAAAGTCCAGAAATATGATTTTTGCCTAAAAACTAATGAAAACATCCCTAAAAGTAGCTCAAACTTACTAAAACCTATATAAAAACAATGCCAAAAAGCGTACAAATTATCCGCTCATCAATCCTCAGTAACATGTCTCCTTTTTCATCATTCTTTCAGGAGCCAACATTCATGAACCACAAATTCAAGATACATATGCACTGTTTAAGCATACATTCAGAGAACAAAAATATTGCCACCACATCAAAATAATTAAACTGTTATAAAATTCAAAATTCATGCAACTCTTTTTCTTTTTCAATTAAGCACATTTTTATTCAAGAAAGGTGATGGATTCATAGGACATTCATAACTTTAAGGCATAGACACTAAGACACTAATGATCACAAGACACAAACATGGATAAACATAAGCATAAAATTCGAAAAACAGAAGAATAAAGAACAAGGAAATCAAAGAACGGGTCCACCTTAGTGATGGCGGCTCTTTCTTGCTCTTGAAGATCCTATGGAGTGCTTGAGCTCCTCAATGTCTCTTCCTTGTCTTTGTTGCTCCTCCCTCATGATTCTTTGATCTTCTCTAATCTCATGAAGGATGATGGAGTGTTCTTGATGCTCCACCCTTAGTTGTCCCATGTTGGAACTCAATTCTCCTAGGGAGGTGTTCAATTGCTCCCAATAGTCTTGTGGAGGAAAGTGCATCCCTTGAGGAATCTCAGGGATCTCATGATGAGTGGGATCTCTTGTGTGCTCCATCCTTTTCTTAGTGATGGGCTTGTCCTCCTCAATGGGGGTGTCTCCCTCTATGTCAACTCCAACTGAATAACAGAGGTGACAAATGAGATGAGGAAAGGCTAACCTTGCCAAGGTAGAGGACTTGTCCGCCACCTTATAGAGTTCTTGGGCTATAACCTCATGAACCTCTATTTCTTCTCCAATCATGATGCTATGGATCATGATAGCCCGGTCTATGGTAACTTTGGACCGGTTGCTAGTGGGAATGATTGAGCGTTGTATAAACTCTAACCATCCTCTAGCCATGGGCTTGAGGTCATGCCTTCTTAATTGAACCGGCTTTCCTCTTGAATCTCTCTTCCATTGGGCGCCCTCTTCAACTATGACTGTGAGGACTTGGTCCAACCTTTGATCAAAGTTGACCCTTCTAGTGTAAGGATGCTCATCTCCTTGCATCATAGGCAAGTTGAACGCCACCCTCACACTTTCCGGACTAAAATCCAAGTATTTTCCCCGAACCATAGTAAGGTAATTCTTTGGATTCGGGTTCACACTTTGGTCATGGTTCTTGGTGATCCATGCATTGGCATAGAACTCTTGAACCATCAAGATTCCGACTTGTTGAATGGGGTTGGTAAGAACTTCCCAACCTCTTCTTCGGATCTCATGTCGGATCTCCGGATATTCACCCTTTTTGAGTGAAAAAGGGACCTCGGGGATCACCTTCTTCAAGGCCACAACTTCATAGAAATGGTCTTGATGCACCCTTGAGATGAATCTCTCCATCTCCCATGATTCGGAGGTGGAAGCTTTTGCCTTCCCTTTCCTCTTTCTAGAGGTTTCTCCGGCCTTGGATGCCATAAATGGTTATGGAAAAACTAAAAGCAATGCTTTTACCACACCAAACTTAAAATGTTTGCTCGTCCTTGAGCAAAAGAAGAAAGAAGAGAGTAGAAGAAGAAGAAATGGAGGAGGTGGAGAGGGCTTTGTGTTCGGCCAAAAGGGGGAAGAAGTAGTGTTTAAGGTGTGGGAAAATGAAGGAGTGAAGGAGGGTTTATATAGGAGAGGGGGAGAGAGATGTTCGGCCATTTGAGGGTGGGTTTGGGTGGGAAAGTGGTTTGAATTTGAATGGTGAGGTAGGTGGGGTTTTATGAAGGATGGATGTGAGTGGTGAAGAGAAAGATGGGATTTGATAGGTGAGGGGTTTTTGGGGAAGAGGTGTGGAGGTGATTGGTGAAGAAGAGAGAGAGTGGTAGGGTAGGTGGGGATCCTGTGGGGTCCACAGATCCTGAGGTGTCAAGGAAAAGTCATCCCTGCACCAAATGGCATTCAAAATCATGTTTTGAGCCATTTCTGGCGTTAAACGCCGGGCTGGTGCCCATTTCTGGCGTTTAACGCCAACATCTTGCCCCTTTCTGGCGTTTAACGCCAGTCTGGTGCCCCTTTCTGGCGTTAAACGCCCAGAATGGTGCCAGACTGGGCGTTAAACGCCCACCAGCTAACCTCACTGGCGTTTAAACGCCAGTGGGTGCGTCCTCCAGGGTGTGCTGTTTTTCTTCCTGTTTTTCATTCTGTTTTTGCGTTTTTCATGGATTTTGTGACTTCTTATGATCATCAACCTACAAAAGACATAAAATAACAAAAGAAAATAGTTAATTATAAAACATTGGGTTGCCTCCCAACAAGCGCTTCTTTACTGTCATTAGCTTGACAGAGGACTCTCATGGAGCCTCACAGATACTTAGAACCGTGTTGGAACCTCCCAACACCAAACTTAGAGTTTGAATGTGGGGGTTCAACACCAAACTTAGAGCTTGGTTGTGGCCTCCCAACACCAAACTTAGAGTTTGACTGTGGGGGCTCTGTTTGGCTCTGTTTTGAGAGAAGCTCTTCATGCTTCCTCTCCATGATGACAGAGGGATATCCTTGGGCTTTAAACACCAAGGATTATTCATTCACTTGAATGATCAACTCTCCTCTATCAACATCAATCACAGCCCTTGCAGTGGCTAGGAAGGGTCTGCCAAGGATGATGGATTCATCCATGCATTTCCCAGTCTCTAGGACTATGAAATCAGTAGGGATGTAATGGTCTTCAACTTTAACCAGAACATCCTCTACAAGTCCATGGGCTTGTTTTCTTGAGTTGTCTGCCATCTCTAGTGAGATTCTTGCAGCTTGTACCTCAGAGATCCCTAACTTCTCCATTACAGAGAGAGGCATGAGGTTTACACTTGACCCTAAGTCACACAAGGCCTTCTTGAAGGTCATGGTGCCTATGGTACAAGGTATTGAAAACTTCCCAGGATCCTGTCTCTTTTGAGGCAGTTTCTGCCTAGACAAGTCATCCAGTTCTTTGGTGAGCAAAGGGGGTTTATCCTCCCAAGTCTCATTTCCAAATAACTTGTCATTTAGCTTCATGATTGCTCCAAGGTATTTAGCAACTTGCTCCTCAGTGACATACTCATCCTCTTCAGAGGAGGAATACTCATCAGAGCTCATGAATGGCAGAAGTAAGTCCAATGGAATCTCTATGGTCTCATTTTGAGCCTTAGATTCCCATGGTTCCTCATTGGGGAACTCATTGGAGGCCAGTGGACGCCCAGTGAGGCCTTCCTCAGTGGCGTTCACTGCCTCTTCTCCCTCCCAAAATTCGGCCATGTTGATGGCCTTGCACTCTCCTTTTGGATTTTCTTCTGTATTGCTTGGAAGAGTACTTGGAGGGAGTTCAGTAATTTTCTTGCTCAGCTGACCCACTTGTCCTTCCAAATTTCTGATGGAGGACCTAGTTTCAGTCATGAAACTTTGAGTGGTTTTGATTAGATCAGAGACCATGGTTGCTAAGTCAGAGGTATTCTGCTTAGAACTCTCTGTCTGTTGCTGAGAAGATGATGGAAAAGGCTTGCTATTGCTAAACCTGTTTCTTCCACCATTATTGTTATTGAAACCTTGTTGAGGTCTCTGTTGATCCTTCCATGAGAAATTTGGGTGATTTCTCCATGAAGAATTATAGGTGTTTCCATAGGGTTCTCCTAAGCAATTCACCTCTTCCATTGAAGGGTTCTCAGGATCATAAGCTTCTTCTTCAGATGAAGCATCCTTAGTACTGCTTGGTGCATTTTGCATTCCAGACAGACTTTGAGAAATCAAATTGACTTGTTGAGTCAATATTTTATTCTGAGCCAAAATGGCATTCAGAGTATCAATCTCAAGAACTCCTTTCTTCTGACTAGTCCCATTGTTCACAGGATTTCTTTCAGAAGTGTACATGAATTGGTTATTTGCAACCATTTCAATCAGTTCTTGAGCCTCAGTAGGCGTCTTCTTCAGATGAAGAGATCCTCCAGAAGAGCTATCCAAAGACATCTTGGACAGTTCAGAGAGACCATCATAGAAAATACCTATGATGCTCCATTCAGAAAGCATGTCCGTGGGACACTTTCTGATCAATTGTTTGTATCTTTCCCAAGCTTCGTAGAGGGATTCACCTTCCTTCTGTCTGAAGGTTTGGACTTCCACTCTAAGCTTACTCAATTTTTGAGGTGGAAAGAACTTTGCCAAGAAGGCATTGACTAGCTTTTCCCAAGAGTTCAGGCTTTCTTTAGGTTGAGAGTCCAACCATGTTCTAGCTCTGTCTCTTACAGCAAAAGGGAATAGCATCAGTCTGTAGACCTCAGGGTCAACCCCATTAGTCTTGACTGTGTCACAGATTTGCAAGAACTCAGCTAGAAACTGATGAGGATCTTCTAATGAAAGTCCATGGAACTTGCAATTCTGTTGCATTAGAGAAACTAATTGAGGCTTAAGCTCAAAGTTGTTTGCTCCAATGGCAGGGATAGAGATACTTCTCCCATAGAGGTCGGGAGTAGGTGCAGTAAAGTCACCCAGCACCTTCCTTGCATTGTTGGCATTGTTGTTGTTTTCGGCTGCCATGAGTTCTTCTTCCTTGAAGAATTCGTTCAGGTGCTCTAAAGAGAGTTGTGCTTTGGCTTCTCTTAGCTTTCTCTTCAAGGTCCTTTCAGGTTCAGGATCAGCCTCAACAAGAATGCCTTTGTCTTTGCTCCTGCTCATAAGAAAGAGAAGAGAACAAGAAAATGTGGAATCCTCTATGTCACAGTATAGAGATTCCTTTAGGTGTCAGAGGAAAAGAAGAGTAGAAGACAGAAGTAGAAAATTCGAACTTAACAAAGGAGATGAAGTTCGAATTTTGCATTAAGGGATAGTGTTAGTCCATAAATAGAAGGATGTGAGAAGGAGGGAAGTGATTTTCGAAAATTAAGTAGGAAATTTGAAAACATTCTTGAAAAACATTACTTAATTTTCGAAAATGAAAAGGGAAAAGAAATCAAGTGATTTTTGAAAAAGATTTTGAAATTAGAAATCAAAAAGATTTGATTGGAAACTATTTTGAAAAAGATGTGGTTAAGAAGATGTGATTGTTTTTTAAAAAAAATGTGATTGAGAAGATATGATTTGAAAACAATTTTAAAAAGATTTGATTTGAAAATTAAAAACTTGACTAACAAGAAAAGATATGATTCAAACATTAAACCTTTCTCAACAGAAAAGGTAACATACTTGAAATGTTGAATCAAATCATTAATTGATAGTAAGTATCTTAAAAAATGGAAAGAAATTGGTTTTGAAGAAGATTTGATTGGGAAATTGATTTGAAAAAGATTTGATTTTGAAAAGATTTTGAAAACTTAAAAAAAAATTTGATTTGAAAACAAAATCTTCCCTTCTAGCCATCCTGGCGTTAAACGCCCAGAATGGTATCCATTCTGGCGTTTAACGCCCAAAATGCTACCCTTTTGAGCGTTAAACGCCCAACCAGGTACCCTGGCTGGCGTTTAAACGCCAGTCTGTCCTTCTTCACTGGGCGTTTTGAACGCCCAGCTTTTTCTGTGCAATTCCTCTGCTGTATGTTCTGAATCTTCAATTCTCTGTATTATTGACTTGAAAAGACACAAATTAAAAATATTTTTGGATTTTTAATAATAAGAAAAATCAAAATGCAACAAGAATCAAATAACAATGCATGCAAGACACCAAACTTAGCAGTTTGTATACTACTGACACTAACAAAATGAAAATGCAAATGAGACACACAAGACAATCAAGTCAATTGAATTCAAAGATCAGAGCAAGTAAATCATCAAGAACATCTTGAAGATCACCAAGATACATGAATGAATGCATGCAATTGACACCAAACTTATGATGAGAC
Source organism: Arachis hypogaea (assembly GCF_003086295.3). Classification (NCBI taxonomy): domain Eukaryota; kingdom Viridiplantae; phylum Streptophyta; class Magnoliopsida; order Fabales; family Fabaceae; genus Arachis; species Arachis hypogaea. The sequence goes on along the minus strand of NC_092045.1, from coordinate 72,011,636 downwards.
ACTAGACTCAAACAAGAAATATTTTTGGATTTTATGATTTTTTTAATTTTTTTGTGTTTTTCGAAAATCAAGTGGAAAAAGGTATCAAAATTCTTAATGAGAATTCCAGGAATCAGTGCAATGCTAGTCTAAGACTCCGGTCCAGGAATTAGACATGGCTTCACAGCCAGCCAAGCTTTCAAAGAAAGCTTCGGTCCAAAACACTAGACATGGCCAGAGGCCAGCCAAGCCTTAGCAGATCACTGCTCCAAAAGCAAGATTGATAAGAATCAACAAGCACTTGTGGTGATAAGTTGAAACCTCGGTCCAATGAGATTAGACATGGCTTCTCAGCCAGCCAGATTTCAACAAATAATCATGAAACTCTAGAATTCATCTTCAAGAATTTCGAAAAAAATAAATACCTAATCTAAGCAACAAGATGAACCGTCAGTTGTCCAAACTTGAACAATCCCTGGCAATAACGCCAAAAAAATTGGTGTTGTTGCCGGATCTTGGCACTGATGTTACCAAAAGCTTGCTCAAAACTTGAACAATCCCCGGCAACGGCGCCAAAAACTTGGTGCGCGAAATTGTGAACTATACTTTTTCACAACTCTCATAATCCCCGGTCATGAACCCCAAAAACTTGGTAGTTCAGTACCATGGCATTACACAACTTTGCACAACTAACTAGCAAGTGCACTGGGTCGTCCAAGTAATAAACCTTACGCGAGTAAGGGTCGATCCCACGGAGATTGTTAGTATTGAAGCAAGCTATGGTCATCTTGTAAATCTTAGTCAGGCAAACTCAAATGGTGATGGTGATGAACGAAAATAACAATAAGATAAAGATAGAGATACTTATGTAATTCATTGGTAGGAACTTCAGATAAGCGCATGAAGATGCCTTCCCTTCCGTCTCTCTGCTTTCCTACTGTCTTCATCCAATCCTTCTTACTCCTTTCCATGGCAAGCTTAAGCAAGGGTTTCACCGTTGTCAGTGGCTACCTCCCATCCTCTCAGTGAAAGCGATTGCATATGCTCTGTCACAGCATAGCGGAATTCATCTGTCGGTTCTCAATCAGGCCGGAATAGAATCCAGTGATTCTTTTGCGTCTGTCACTAACGCCCCGCCCTCAGGAGTTTGAAGCACGTCACAGTCATTCAGTCATTGAATCCTACTCAGAATACCACAGACAAGGTTAGACCTTCCGGATTCTCTTGAATGCCGCCATCAGTTCTCGCCTATACCACGAAGACTCTGATCTCACGGAATGGTTGGCTTGTTTGTCAGACGAGCACTCGGTTGTCAGGCGATCAACCAAGAGATATTCACTATAGCCTTGATCGCTTGTAGAACAAGAGTGGTTGTCAGTCACCTTGTTCATGGGTGAGAATGATGATGAGTGTCACGGATCATCACATTCATCAAGTGGAAGAACAAGTGATATCTTAGAACAAGAACAAGCGGAATTGAATGGAAGAACAATAGTAATTGCATTAATACTCGAGGTACAGCAGAGCTCCACACCTTAATCTATGGTGTGTAGAAACTCCACCGTTGAAAATACATAAGCATAAGGTCTAGGCATGGCCGAATGGCCAGCCTCCCAGTGATCTAAGATAGCATAAAAATGAAGATAGCTACCAAAGTCTCTATCATGATCTAAGAACTAGATGTCCAAAGATGAAAAATACAATAGTAAAAGGTCCTATATATAGAGAACTAGTAGCCTAGGGTGTACAGAGATGAGTAAATGACATAAAAATCCACTTTCGGGCCCACTTGGTGTGTGCTTGGGCTGAGCAATGAAGCATTTTCGTGTAGAGACTCTTCTTGGAGTTAAACGCCAGCTTTTATGCCAGTTTGGGCGTTTAACTCCCATTTGGGTGCCAGTTCCAGCGTTTAACGCTGGAATTTCTGAGGGTGACTTTGAACGCCGGTTTGGGCCATCAAATCTTGAGCAAAGTATGGACTATCATATATTGCTGGAAAGCCCAGGATGTCTACTTTCCAACGCCGTTGAGAGCGCGCCAATTGGGCTTCTGTAGCTCCAGAAAATCTACTTCGAGTGCAGGGAGGTCAGAATCCAACAGCATCTGCAGTCCTTTTTAGTCTCTGAATCAGATTTTTGCTCAGGTCCCTCAATTTCAGCCAGAAAATACCTGAAATCACAGAAAAACACACAAACTCATAGTAAAGTCCAGAAAAGTGAATTTTAACTAAAAACTAATAAAAATATACTAAAAACTAACTATATCATATCAAAAACATACTAAAAACAATGCCAAAAAGTATACAAATTATCCGCTCATCACCCTGCCACGCGAACGCGTCACTCACGCGTCCGCATCATATTGGAAATAAGGCCACCCGCGCGACTGCATTGACCACGCGACCGCGTTACCCTGGATTTTGGCAATACTGAGTTTTGAACAGAGAGTTGTGCGACCGCGAGGCTGCACTCGCGCCACTAGCACAAATCACGTCACGCGATCGCGTGCCCCACGCGACTGCCTCACCCACGCGACCGCGTCGCCAGTGTCGCGCAATCTATCCAGCTTAGTGCCAATTTTCTTCTCTTTTCTCTTCTAATCCTAATTTCTTCCTTCTCTCTCCTTTCTCACTTTCTTTTTTCTACTTCTCATTCTTTTTCACTTTCATTTTATTTTATTTAATTTATTTGCATACTTTCATTCATTGCATGTTTTTATTTTTCTAAAGTTATTATTGGTGTTCAAATATTCTTATTCAACTGTTACATCTTTTCTGGTATTTTCTTGATGCTTAGTGACTTGTTTTATTCTGGATAGGTTATATTATTTATATCAATGCCAATCTTTTATACCTGTATTACTTTTTGCATTGACATGAATTGACATTACCTCTCCTTACCCACACTCTCTTCCCTATTGTTGCAAATTTTTGCACCACTGGTATGCCATGGCTTTTATTGTTTTCTCACTTGCATGTTGTAGCCACCATGTAATTGGGACCCTTATTATCTGGCATTAACCAACCCATGTTTTATTTGTTTTTTATCTTTGCTTTGGGTTACTTTACTTCCCTTTTTCTTTCAGGATGGCCACCAGGAAGAGAACCAGAAGACGTTTACATGGGAAGACAAACAAGTCCATCAACACAATCCTTAAAGAAAAGCATCAGTTGGAACACCCCCGTCCACCTGCACATCTCAGCATGCACCGAGGACGGTGCAATCTTTAAGTGTGGGGAGGTCGATACCGATCTCCATGGGTTAGTACCTTCTTATCAAACACCAATGTTTAAATTTTCTTTGTAGATTAGTTGTTGCATTTGCATATTTGTTTGATTTTTGCATATTTTACCACTTGGTTAAAATAATATTTTCTTTTTCAAGAAACCTTTTAAAGTATTTCACTAATTTGAATAAAATTTTTTGTTACACTTGTTTGAAGAAATATTAAATTGGAACATGGTTTAGAGCTCAAACACACAAAATCTGTGAGATTTTTTAGCCTATTTAATTGGTTGCATTTTATCAACCAATATTTTATTTTTGGTGTGTATTTTTCTCTCTAAAATTGTGATCTTTGTCTTGCTTGATTCTATATTTCCATAGTTTGATGTATGCATACACTTACATGATTGAGGCCTTTGTTTCACTTAACTCACATACCCGTATGGCCTTACCTTTCATTATCCTTTGCAAACCAATTTGAGCCTATTATATCCCTTTGTTCTTTACTTTAGCACATCATTAACTCTAAGCGGAAAACAATAATGTCCTTAATTTGAATCCTTGGTTAGCTTAGACTAGTGAGAGTGCTCATGAATTAAGTGTGGGGAAAAGTGGGTTTGGAAACATTTGGTTTGAGAATTGAGTATGTTAAAATTTTTTGAAAATGTGAAAGAATGTTAAGAATATGTTCATGCATTCAATACTTTAATCATATGCATTGAGAAAAACAAAAAAAAATAAAGGAGAAAAAGAAAAGAAAAAGAGCAAATAAAAGGGGACAAAAATGCCCCAAGGTAAGTAGTGAAAGCAATGCATATGAGTTGTACTTGAAATTAGAATGCATGAATATGTGGAAAACATGGTTAATGGATAGTTAGATGTGGTATTATGATTGCATGGATTGTCTAAAGTTAGGTGGAAAGTTTAAGATTAATTAAGGATTCAGATTTTAGTCCACTTGACCAAATACAATCCTACCTTGACCCTAACCCCATTACGACCCTTAAAAGACCTCTTGATATGTGTATTTTGTGCATCAAATTTATGTTGATTGTTAGATGAAGAGCAAGCCTTAGAAAGCAAAGATAGTAGAGAATTGAGAGAATAGAACCTTAAACACATGAGTGTTTAGAGTGTATACACTTCCAGTGAGGGTCCGATGCTCAATTCCTTGTTTCCCGCTTTCATGAGCTATTTTCTTCTTGCAAGTCTATTTGTACTTCATTTTTATGATTTGAATTAGTGAAATCCAGTTCATATTTATTCTTGGAGAACTTATTTACTCTTAACCAAGTAAGTAAAAGCATTTAGCATGTAGTTGCATTCATAGGTTGCATTTCATGCATTCTACCATTCCTCTTCATCTTTATAGTTTCTCTTGAGCTTAGCATGAGGACATGCTTTTGTTTAAGTGTGGGGAGGTTGATAAACCACTATTTTATGGTTTATCTTGTGCTCAATTGAGTGGTTTCTATCTACTCTTTACCCACTTATTCATACTATTTGCATGGTTTTACATTTGCCTTCCTAATTATGTGCTTTGATTGAAAACATGCTTCTTTGATCTTATATTTGCTTATTATTAATCCTCTCTTATTACCATTAGATGCCTTGATATGTGTGTTAAGTGTTTTCAGATATTATAAAGCAGGAATGGCTTGGAGGATGGGAAGAAAGCATGCAAAAGTGGAAGGAATGCAAGAAGTTGGGGAAATTGCTAAGCTGTCCAGCCTAACCTCTCTGCACTCAAACGGCTATAACTTTAGCTATAGAGATCAAAACGACGCGGTTCCAGTTGCATTGGAAAGCCAACGTCTAGGGCTTCGATTTGATATATAATATAATATAGTTCCCCTGACGCTAGGCGACGCGACCTCGTGATCCATGCGGCCGCGTCGCAGTGACGGAAATCCAGCGTGGCAAAATTCGAAACCAGCGAATTCTGGACTGTTTTTGACCCAGTTTGCGGCCCAGAAAACACAAATTAGAGTGGGAGAATACATCCATTCATGAAGGGGCTCTCACATTCATAATTTTAGGAGTAGATGTAGTTTTTAGAGTGAGAGGCTCTCTCCTCTCTCTTAGGATTAGGATTTAGGATTTCTCTTAGTTTTAGGAGTGACTCTCAATCCCAGGTTCAACGTTCTTTTACTTTATATTCCTTTTTTTACTTTCAGATGCTTCAATGCTTGTATTAGATATGTTGCCTATTTGGCTTATGCTACATTCATGTTATGATTTTCTTAATTAATATTATTTGAGGTAATTTAGATTTAAGATTGCTTTGCTCTGTTTAAGATTGCTTTCAATTTAATTTAGATATTTTTCTCCCTTTTGGCCTTGGTTAAATAATTGGTGACTCTTGAGTTATCAAACTCATTGTTGATTGAGAATTGGAATTCTTCAAGAATTAATTCATCCACTTAACTTACCTTCATAGTTAGAGGTTAATAAAGTGGGAGAAAAATCCAATTCTCATTACAATTGATAAGGATAACTGGGATAGGACCTCCAGTCTTCATACCTTGCCAAGAGTTTATTTTACAGTTATTTATTAATTTTTATTGCTTGAAAATATACCTGTGCACATTGCCCAAACTCCAACTTTCTCAAAACCCCAAATTTACAATCTCCATAACCAATAATAAGAACATACCTCCCTGCAATTCCTTGAGAAGACGACCCGAGATTTGAATACTCGGTTATCAATTTTAAAGGGGTTTGTTACTTGTGACAACCAAAACGTTTGTACGAAGGGATTTTTGTCGGTTTAGAGACTATATCTACAACGCGACTGTTTTTATGATATTCTTTACTGGAAAAAATCCTAACGTCACTTCACCTCTCAGGTTTTTCTCTGTGTCACTTGGGAAGTTATCAGTAGGCTTAGGAATCTGCTGAGAGAGATATCCCACTTAAGACTCCAGCCTCTTGATGGTGTCTCCCTGGTTTTTTATATTAGCTCGCACTTCATCCTTGAACACTCTGTTGTCTTGGACTTTCTTGCATATACCTTCAAGTAGAGTTTCAATTCTGGAGAGTCTATCTTTGGATGGTGATGGTGAATTGAGGTAGGAGGGGTGAGAAGGGCCATTTTGGTTTTGATATGGATGTTGAGAGGTATTGTTGGGTAGGTGTTGATATGATCTCTGTGTGGAATGTTGGTGAGTTGCATTATTGTTGGGGTTGTGACGTCTCTGATCTTGGCCTTGATCTTGTTGATTTCCCTACCCAAAGTTTGTGTAGTTCTTCCAACCAGGATTATAAGTTTTGGAGTATGGATCATGGGCCTGCCTAGGTGAGTTCCCAATATAGTTGGCTTGTTCCCAGTCACTCTCTTCCTCTGTATTTACTCCTTCTTGAGCTGATGATGAAGTGGTGACTGTTGCAACTTGGTTCCCTTCCATCTTCTTGGTAACGTCAGCTAACTGCTTGGTGATCATCTTGTTTTGAGCCAACAGTGCATCCATATGGTTTAGCTCCATCACTTCTCGAGTGTTGCTCCTTTCAGAAGCATAGAAGTAGTCATTCTCAGCTACAGTCTCGATGACATCTATGGCTTCTTCAATGGTCTTTTTCTTATTTAGAGATCCCCCAGATGAGTGGTCTACTGCCTTCTTTGATTCATAAGAAAGACCCTCATAGAAAGTGTGTAGTTGCACCCATTCATTGAACATGTCTGGTGGGCACCTTCTTGTTAAGTCGTTAAACCTCTCCCATGCCTCATAGAGAGTTTTACCATCTTGTTGCCTGAAGGTTTGTACCTCAGCTCTCAACCTGTTGATTCTTTGAGAAGGGTAAAATCTCGCCAAGAATTTGTTCACCACATCTTCCCACGTTGTTAAACTCTCCTTCGGGAAAGATTCCAGCCATTTAGATGCTTTATCCCTAAGTGAAAAGGGAAATAAAAGCAGTCTATAGGTGTCAAGATGAACACCATTAAACTTAACAGTATCATATATCCTTAGGAAGGTGGTTAGATGTTGATTGGGGTCTTCTTGGGCGCTTCCTCCGAATGCACAGTTGTTCTGAACGAGGGTGATGAGCTGGGGCTTTAGTTCAACGTTATTGGCATGTATGGTTGGCTTTTGAATGCTACTCCCACAATTTCCTGGGTTTGGGTTGATGTAAGAGCCTAGAACTCTTCTCTCTTGTCCAGTATGATTCACTGGGCCTTCTCTGGCATGGTTGTGAGCTTCTTCTTCATGGTGGTTCTCCATATTCTCCTCCATGTCTGTTTCAAAATACTCCTCCTCTTTCTTAGCACCAACGACTCTCTTCCCTCTTGCTTCCCTCCTTAATCTAAGGAAGGTCCTCTCGGGTTCAGAATCAAAGGAAGTTGAAGCTCTGCTTCTTCTACCTGTCATACAACCAAAAAAGTAAAAAGCAAGAAAGAAAATAAATGAAAAAATTACTCTTGTTAGAATGGCTGTTAGTGCGAATGGTGCAATATTAGTGGGTTAGTGAACTAAATTGTAGATAGCACGGAAAAAAGATGAAGAAGATAGAAAAAGGAAATGAAATAGCTAAACTGGAAGTAAATGACTAAGATGAAATAATCAAAACAAAGAAAATTTTTCAATCTAGTTATCCTCCAACTAAATCATTGTCGATACAAAATCAATCCCCGGCAACGACGCCGTAAACTTAATGCACGAAAACTTGTCTCTCAACAAATTTTCCTTCGGCAAGTATACCGAATTGTCGTCAAGTAAAAACTCACAATAGAGTGAGGTCGAATCTCACAGGGATTGATTGGTCAAGCAACTTTAATTGGAGGAATGTTCTAGTTGAGCTAAGCAGAAGTTGAGTTGATAAACATAAAAAATTAAATGGGGGGAAAGCAAATGACAGAAAATGTAAATGCTGGAAATAAACGGCGGAATATAAATTGCAGAAAGTAAATTGCAGAATCTTAAATGGGGATTTGGGGAGATGAACATAAAAGTAAATGGCAAAAGGTAAAGAGAATGGGTAAGATCAGAAATGGGGGATTCATTGGGCTTAGGAGATGTTGCATTCTCCGGATCAAGGTCATTCTCATCTCTTCTTCAATCAATGCATTCATTGATCTCCTTGGCAATCTTAAGTGATTGGATCCAAATTCTTTGGCAACCCAATCTCTCTAAGCTTGAACAATTGCCCAATTCCTTGATTTAATTGCTCATGATAAGAGATGAAGTATGGTCACTGATTATACCACATGCATTTCCAAATCAAAGTGTTGGTAGGATTATATGTCACTATATCCATCCAGACTCCAATTTGGTCCAACATGAGAAAGCAATTCTAGCATGATCTCCTCATCCCTTTTTCAAGGCTTAGAGGAGATCCAATTATGGAGAGTTTCTTTTCCAAGACAACAAACCAATTGATTTACGATTGAAAGCTTTCTAGTAAATCAAGAGAAAGGAATGAGGAAGAAGAATGAAAACTATAATTGATCCATCAAATTACAACAGAGCTTCCTAACCCAATGAAAAAGGGTTTAGTTGTTCATAGCTCTGAAAATGGAAGATGATAAAGAAGAGTGCATTCTGAAAAGTAAAGTAGAATTTGCAGGAAAAGTAAATATACAGAATGTAGTTCCCAATAATGCCCAGCCCCCTTATAGTTCAAAACTACTTTCTATATATACTACTCTTTTGATCTTTTACTTAGCTCTTCAAGTCTTGGATATGGGCCCTTGATCTTTAGTTGAAGTAGTTACAGTCTTCAGTGGGCTCAGCTTTGCTTGCAGAAAGAATGCGAGTCAAGCATGGTAGGACATTAGTTAGGACGTTAGTGGTGTTAACGTTAGGTGTAAACTTGGGTTCGAAAGCGTTAGTGACAATAACTTTGTCACTAGCATTCCAAATCAGTTGATCCATGTTAACATTCAACGTTAGTGGTACTAACGTGACCACTAACGTAGCCTCTTAGCCCTTCGCAAGCATTATTGGCACTCACTTTTACCAATAACGTTACTCCTTGTCCCTCTTTCCCACGTTAATGATCCACGTTAGTGTAACTAGCGTGGCCCTTAACGTGGGCATGCCCAAGCTCGAGGGCATTAGTGACACTCACCTTTGTCACTAACGCTTCAAAACACCCCTTCTTTTCACGTTAATGGCGTTAATGTGACCACTAACGTGGTTGTGTTTGCCATCTCCAACGTTAGTGACAAAGGTTAGTGTCACTGACATTGGCCCATCATTCATTGCTCCACATTACCATTCACGTTAGTGGTCTTAACGTGACCACTAACGTAGCCAATCTAGGCCTGATCCAGCGTTAGTGACAAAGGTGAGTGTCACTAACGTTGGCGATCTCTTCTTTATTCCACGTTAGAGTTCACGTTAATTGAATTAACGTGACTCTTAACATGGCTATGTGTGGCCTTTTGGAACGTTAGTAGTGTTTACTTTTACCACTAACGTTGGAGCTTCCATTTCCTTCAACGTTAGTTCCCACGTTAATGTAACTAACATTGCAACTAACGTGGGTTATGATGGCTTTCGAAGGCGTTATTGATGATAACTTTTCCACTAACGCTGCAAGCTTGCTCCCATTCCATGTTAGTTGTCACATTAGTGAGACTAACGTGGCGACTAACGTGGCTCTTCTTTGCTTCCTTTGTCCTGAAATCAAACAAAAAGGGTGCATCAAAGCTCTGTTGCAAGTCATGATATCATGCATAATCCATTTTATCATTTAATTCATGCATAATTCTCATGAAATCATGTAATGTTCACAATGTTTGCTTGAATCAAGATGTAAGTGTATTTTTACCCAAAACTTACTTATTTACTAAGAAAATGCATGAAACTACGCTAAAACAGTAAAGAAAAGGTCAGTGAAACTAATCAAGATGCCCTGGCATCACAGCACCAGACTTAAAGCTTGCTTGTCCTTAAGCAAGTACTGAAGCATAAGAATGATAATGAAAGAACAAGAGAAATAAGTCCTTATTATAGAAGTCAAGTTCTTGGTTTATGGGGTTTCATGCATAACAACTTAGGTTCATTCCTTTACTAGTTTTCAGGTCCTTATCATGCTTTTGAATACTCGCTTGATTGCATCCTATGAGATCCTTATTCATTGATCCCCCTTTCTTTTCAGGGTTTATTGCATTCTTTTAGACTAAGTGCTTTGTGAGGGGGTGACTCTTTAAGATAAGCTTTCAGCCAACACTCCCGAACCAGTAGGTTCAAGGTGCTAGGTGTTGAGACACCCCTAAGGACCTACTCCTTCAAGTCTCTCTCCCCCATACATACACACCACAGGCATATGGTTTGTTATTTTCTTTTCTTGAGGCCTTGGTTTTCAGCACCTCTTTGGGTTACTAAGTGTTTTGTAGCAATGTGGCTCTTGATAGTGGATTTTCAGCTGATAATCCTGGGTTAGTTAACCCAAGTTACCAAGTGATGAAGCACTCCTGAGAACTTATTCATCCAAGCAGATCCTTTGTACAAGAACACCACAGACACATGCCTCAAGATTCAAACCCTTGGTGCCTAGCCTTATTTCTTATTCTTTTTCTTTCTTTTTCAAACTCTCACTGTTCTTTTCCTTTTTCTTATTAGGATCTTGTTGTTTAGCTAGTCTCACAGAATGTGCTTCAAGCATATAATTCAGAATATCTAGTTGCCTGTATACCTTGTTGGTGAACCAACTTAGCTAATTGATGAGCGGATAATTTGTACGCTTTTTGGCATTGTTTTTAGTATGTTTTTAGTATGTTTTTAGTATGTTTTAGTTAGTTTTTACTATATTTTTATTAGTTTTTAGTTAAAATTCACTTTTCTGGACTTTACTATGAGTTTGTGTGTTTTTCTATGATTTCAGGAAGTTTCTGGCTGAAATTGAGGGACCTGAGCAAAAATCTGATTTAGAGGCTGAAAAGGACTGCAGATGCTGTTGGATTCTGACCTCCCTGCACTCGAAGTACATTTTCTGGAGCTACAGAAGCCCAATTGGGACGCTCTCAATTGCGTTGGAAATTAGACATCCTGGGCTTTTCCACAATGTATAATAGTTCATACTTTGCCCGAGATTTGATGGCCCAAACAGGCGTTCCAAGTCAGCTCAAGAATTCTGGCATAAAACGCCAGAACTGGCACAAGAATGGGAGTTAAACGCCCAAACTGGCACAAAAGCTGGTGTTTAACTCCAAGAAGAGTCTTTACACGAAAATGCTTCAATACTCAGCCCAAGCACACACCAGTGGGCCCGGAAGTGGATTTTTATGTCATTTACTCATTTCTGTAAACCCTAGGCTACTAGTTCTCTATAAGTAGGACCTTTTACTATTGTATTTTTAATCTTTTGATCATGTTTTTATGATTGAACCCTCTATGGGAGGCTGGCCATTCGGCCATCCCTAGATCTTGTTCTTATATATTTTCAACGGTGAAGTTTCTACACACCATAGATTAAGGTGTGGAGCTCTGCTGTACCTCGAGTATTAATGCAATTACTATTGTTCTTCTATTCAATTCAGCTTATTCTTGTTCTAAGATATTCATTCGCACCCAAGAACATGATGAATGTGATGATTATGTGACACTCATCATCATTCTCACTTATGAACGCGTGCCTGACAACCACTCCCGTTCTAAAAGCAAACAATGCTTGAATGTTTATCTCTTGGATTCCTTAATCGGGATCTTCGTGATATAAGCTAGAATTGATGGCGGCATTCAAGAGAATCCGGAAGGTCTAAACCTTGTCTGTGGTATTCTGAGTAGGATTCAAGGATTGAATGACTGTGATGAGCATCAAACTCGCGATTGTGGGGCGTTAGTGACAGACGCAAAAGAATCACTGGATTCTATTCCGACATGATCGAGAACAGACAGTTGAATAGCCGTGCTGTGACAGAGCTCGTTGAACATTTTCACTGAGAGGATGAGAGGTAGCCACTGACAACAGTGAAACCCTACATACAGCTTGCCAGGGAAAGGAGTAAGAAGGATTGGATAAAGACAGTAGGAAAGCAGAGAGACGGAAGGGACAAAGCATCTCCATACGCTTATCAGAAATTCTCACCAATGAATTACATAGGTATCTCTATCTTTATATTATGCTTTATTCATAAATCATTCATAACCATTTGAATCTGCCTGACTGAGATTTACAAGATAACCATAGCTTGCTTCATACCAACAATCTCTGTGGGATCGACCCTTACTCGCGTAAGGTTTATTACTTGGACGACCCAGTGCACTTGCTGGTTAGTTGTGCGAAGTTGTGATAAAGAGTTGAGATTGCAATTGAGCGTACCATGTTGATGGCGCCATTGATGATCACAATTTCGTGCACCAAGTTTTTGGCGCCGTTGCCGGGGATTGTTTGAGTTTGGACAACTGACGGTTCATCTTGTTGCTTAGATTAGGTATTTTTCAGAAATTTTAGGAATGAATTTTAGTGTTTCAAGGTGATGTTCTTATCATCACCAAAGCTGATTGATCTTCATCAATTTAGCTCTTGAATGTAATGTCCTGCTGAAGCTTGGCTAGCCATGTCTAATTCTTTTAGACTGAAGCTTTAGACTAACATTGCATGATTCCTGGAATTCTTATTAAAAATTTTGAATTTCTTTATTTCCTTCTCCATATAATTTTCGAAAAAAAATCCAAAAAAGAATTTTACAAAATCATAAAAACTAAAAATATTTCTTGTTTGAGTCAGTGTCTCATTTTAAGTTTGGTGTCGATTGCATGTTTCTGTTCTACTTGCATTGTTCATGTGTCTTCATTGATCTTCAAGTTGTTCTTGATGATTTACTTGCTCTGATCTTTAAATTCTCTTGTTTTGTTTGTTTTGTTGTTTCTCATATGCATTCTCAATTTGTTAGTGTCAGTAGTATACAAACTTCTAAGTTTGGTGTCTTGCATGCATTGTTTATTTGATTTTAGTTGCATTTTGATTATTCCTCATTATTAAAAATCCAAAAAATTTTTAATTTGTGTCTTTTCAAGTCAATAATACAGAGAATTGAAGATTCAGAACATTCAGCAGAGGAATTACACAGAAAAAGTTGGGCGTTCAAAACGCCCAGTGAGGAAGGAAAACTGGCGTTTAAACGCCAGCTAGGGTGCCTGGCTGGGCGTTTAACGCCCAAAAGGGTAGAGCTTTGGGCGTTAAATGCCAGAATGGATACCATTCTGGGCGTTTAACACCAGGATGGCACAAGAGGGAAGATTTTGTTTTTAATGCAGATTTTTTTTCAAGTTTTCAAAATTTTTCGAAATCACATCTTTTTCAAATAATATCTTTTCAATCATATATTTTCAAAATCAATTTCTTTCCGTTTTCAAAAATACTTGCTAACAATTGATGATTTGATTCAACAATTCAAGTATGTTGCCTTTTCTGTTGAGAAAGGTTTAATGTTTGAATCATATCTTTTCTTGTTAGCCAAGTCATTGATTTTAAAAATCAAATCTTTTTAAATTATTTTTCAATCATATCTTCTCAATCATATCTTTTTAATCACATCTTTTTCAAAATAAGTTTTCAATCATATCTTTTTGATTTCTAATTTTAAAATCTTTTTCAAAAATCACTTTATTTCTTTGTCAACTGTAATTTCGAAAATCTTTCTTCAATTTTTCAAAATGTTTTTAAAATCTTTTTAATTTATTTTCGAAAATTTCTTCCCCTCTTCTCACATCCTTCTATTTATGGACTAACATGCACAATTCGAACTCTATCTTTCTAAGTTTGAATTCTTCTACCTCTTCCTTCTATTTTTCTTTTTCCTCTGACACATCAAGGAATCTCTATACTGTGACATAGAGGATTCCATATTTTCTTGTTCTCTTCTCTTTCATATGAGCAGGAGCAAAGACAAAAGCATTCTTGTTGAGGCTGACCCTGAACCTGAAAGGGCCTTGAAGCGAAAGCTAAGAGAAGCTAAAGCACAACTCTCTGTAGAGGACCTAACAGAAATCTTCAAACAGGAAGAAGACATGGCAGCCGAAAACAACAACAATGCCAACAATGCAAGGAAGGTGCTGGGTGACTTTACTGCACCTATTCCCGACTTCTATGGGAGAAGCATCTCTATCCCTGCTATTGGAGCAAACAACTTTGAGCTTAAGCCTCAATTACTTTCTCTAATGCAACAGAATTGCAAGTTTCATGGACTTCCATTGGAAAATCCTCATCAGTTTTTAGCTGAATTCTTGCAAATCTGTGACACTGCCAAGACCAATGGGGTTGACCCTGAGGTGTACAGACTTATGCTATTCCCTTTTGCTGTAAGAGACAGAGCTAGGATATGGTTGGACTCACAACCTAAAGAAAGCCTGAACTCTTGGGAAAAGCTAGTCAATGCCTTCTTGGTAAAGTTCTTTCCACCTCAAAAATTGAGTAAGCTTAGAGTGGAACTCCAAACCTTTAGACAGAAGGAAGGTGAATCCCTCTATGAAGCTTGGGAAAGATATAAACAATTGATCAGAAAATGTCCTTCTGACATGCTTTCTGAATGGAGCATCATAGGTATCTTCTATGATGGTCTGTCTGAACTGTCCAAGATGTCATTGGATAGCTCTGCTGGAGGATCTCTTCATCTGAAGAAGACGCCTGCAGAAGCTCAAGAACTGATTGAAATGGTTGCAAATAACCAATTCATGTACACTTCTGAAAGGAACCCTGTGAACAATGGGACGAATCAGAAGAAAGGAGTTCTTGAGATTGATACTCTAAATGCCATATTGGCTCAGAACAAAATATTGGCTCAGCAAGTCAATATGATTTCTCAAAGTCTGTCTGGAATGTAAGCTGCACCAGGCAATACTAAGGACGCTTCATCTGAAGAAGAAGCTTATGATCTTGAGAACCCTTCAATGGAAGAGGTGAATTACATGGGAGAACCCTATGGAAACACCTATAATCCTTCATGGAGAAATCATCCAAATCTCTCATGGAAGGATCAACAGAGACCTCAACAAAGTTTCAACAATAATAATGGTGGAAGAAACAGGTTTAGCAATGGCAAGCCTTTTCCATCATCTTCTCAGCAACAGACAGAGAATTCTAAGCAGGGTCACTCTGACTTAGCAACCATGGTCTCTGATCTAATCAAAACCACTCAAAGTTTCATGACTGAAACAAGGTCTTCCATTAGAAACTTGGAGGCACAAGTGGGTCAGCTGAGTAAGAAAGTTACTGAACTCCTTCCTAGTACTCTTCCAAGCAATATAGAAGAGAATCCAAAAGGAGAGTGTAAGGCCATAAACATGGCCGAATTTGGAGAGGAGGAAGAGGTAGTGAGCGCCACTGAGGAAGACCTCAATGGACGTCCACTGGCCTCCAATGAGTTCCCTAATAAGGAACCATGGGAATTTGAGGGTCACACTGAGACCATAGAGATTCCATTGGATTTACTTCTGCCATTCATGAGCTCTGATGAGTATTCTTCCTCTGAAGAGGATGAAGATGTCACTGAAGAGCAAGTTGCTAAGTACCTTGGAGCAATCATGAAGCTAAATGACAAGTTATTCGGTAATGAGACTTGGGAGGATGAACCCCCTTTGCTCACCAAAGAACTGGATGACTTGACTAGGCAGAGATTACCTCAAAAGAGACAGGACCCTGGGAAGTTCTCAATACCTTGTACAGTAGGTACCATGAGCTTCAAGAAGGCTCTGTGTGACCTAGGGTCAAGCATAAACCTCATGCCTCTCTCTGTAATGGAGAAGCTAGGGATCTTTGAGGTACAAGCTGCAAGAATCTCACTAGAAATGGCAGACAATTCAAGAAAACAAGCTTATGAACTTGTAGAGGATGTTCTGGTAAAGATTGAAGACCATTACATCCCTGCTGATTTCATAGTCCTAGAGACTGGGAAGTGCATGGATGAATCCATCATCCTTGGCAGACCCTTCCTAACCACAGCAAAGACTGTGATTGATGTTGATAGAGGAGAATTGATCATTCAAGTGAATGAAGAATCCCTTGTGTTTAAGGCACAAAGATATCCCTCTGTAACCATGGAGAGGAAGCATGAAGAGCTTCTCTCAAAACAGAGTCAAACAGAGCCCCCATAGTCAAACTCTAAGTTTGGTGTTGGGAGGCCACAACCAAATTCTAAGTTTGGTGTTGAACCCCCACATTCAAACTCTAAGTTTGGTGTTGGGAGGTTCCAACATTGCTCTGAGTATCTGTGAGGCTCCATGAGAGCCTAATATCAAGCTACTAACATTAAAGAAGCGCTTGTTGGGACGCAACCCAATGTTATATTTATCTATTTTCCTTTTGTTATTTTATGTTTTCTGTAGGTTGATGATCATGGGAAGTCACAAAATCAATTGAAAAAGCAAAAAGAGAATGAAAAACAGAAAAAAATAGCACACCCTGGAGGAAAACTTCCTGGCGTTTAAACGCCAATAAGGGCAGCAAATGGGCGTTTAACGCCCAGTCTAGCACCATTCTGGGCGTTTAACGCCAGAAAGGGGCACCAGACCGGCGTCAAATGCCAGGAAAGGGCAGGAAGTTGGCGTTAAACGCTAGAAATGGGCACCAGCCCGGCGTTTAACACCAGAATTGGCATAGAGAGCATTTTTGCTCGTCACTTGGTGCAGGGATGAATTTTCCTTGACACCTCAGGATCTGTGGATCCCACAGGATCCCACCTACCCCACCACACTCTCTCTTCTTCACCCATTCACCAATCACCTCAATACCTCTTCCCCAAATACCCCTCACCTATCAAATCCCATTATTCTCTTCACCATTCACATCCATCCTTCATAAAACCCCACCTACCTCACCATTCAAATTCAAACCACTTTCCCTCCCAAACCCACCCATAATCGCCGAACCATACACCCCCTCTCCACTCCTATATAAACCCATCTTCACTCCTTCATTTTCACACAACCTAAACACTACTTCTCCCCCTTGGCTGAACCACAACGCCATCTCCATCTCCTCTATTTCTTCTTCTTTTACTCTCTTCTTTCTTCTTTTGCTCGAGGACGAGCAAACCTTCTAAGTTTAGTGTGGTAAAAACATTGCTTTTTGTTTTTCCATAACTATTTATGGCATCTAAGGCCGGAGAAACCTCTAAAAAGAGGAAAGGGAAGGCAAAAGCTTTCACCTCCGAGTCGTGGGAGATGGAGAGATTCATCTCAAAGGTGCATCAAGACCACTTCTATGAAGTTGTGGCCATGAAGAAAGTGATCCCCGAGGTCCCTTTCAAACTCAATAAGAGTGAATATCTGGAGATCCGGCTTGAGATCCGAAGAAGAGGTTGGGAAGTTCTTACCAACCCCATTCAACAAGTCGGAATCTTAATGGTTCAAGAGTTCTATGCCAATGCATGGATCACCAAGAACCATGATCAAAGTGTGAACCCGGACCCAAAGAATTGGCTTACAATGGTTCGGGGGAAATACTTAGATTTCAGTCCGGAAAATGTAAGGTTGGCATTCAACTTGCCCATGATGCAAGGAGATGAACACCCTTACACTAGAAGGGTCAACTTTGATCAAAGGTTGGACCAAGTCCTCATAGACATTTGTGAAGAGGGTGCTCAAAGGAAGAGAGATTCAAGAGGGAAGCCGGTTCAACTGAGAAGGCATGACCTCAAGCCCATGGCTAGGGGATGGTTGGAGTTTATCCAACGCTCAATTTTTCCCACTAGTAACCGGTCTGAAGTTACTATAGACTGGGCTATCATGATTCCTAGCATCATGATTGGAGAGGAAATAGAAGTTCATGAGGTCATATCCCAAGAACTTTATAAGGTGGTGGACAAGTCCTCTACCTTGGCAAGGTTAGCCTTCCCTCATCTCATTTTTCACCTCTGTTATTCAGTTGGAGTTGACATAGAGGGAGACACCCTCATTGATGAAGACAAGCCCATCACTAAGAAAAGGATGGAGCAAACAAGAGACCCCACTCATCATGATATCCCTGAGATGCCTCAAGGGATGCACTTTCCTCCACAAAACTATTAGGGGCAAATCAACACCTCCCTAGGTGAATTGAGTTCCAACATGGGACAACTAAGGGTGGAGCATCAAGAACATTCCATCCTCCTCCATGAAATTAGAGAAGATCAAATAATCATGAGAGAGGAGCAACAAAGGCAAGGAAGAGACATTGAGGAGCTCAAGCACTCCATAAGATCTTCAAGAGGAAGAACAAGCCGCCATCACTAAGGTGGAACCGTTCTTTAACTTCCTTGTTCTTTATTTTCTTGTTTTTCGAAATTTTCATGCTTATGTTTATCCATGTTTGTGTCTTATGATCATTAGTGTCTTAGTGTCTATGCCTTAAAGTTATGAATGTCCTATGAATCCATCACCTTTCTTAAATAAAAAATGTTCTCAATTGAAAAAGAGAAGAATTGCATGAATTTTAAATTTTATAATAGATTAATTATTTTGATGTGGTGGCAATACTTTGGTTTCTGAATGTATGCTTGAACAGTGCATATGTCTTTTGAATTTGTTGTTCATGAATGTTGGCTCTTGAATGAATGATGAAAAAGGAGACATGTTACTGAGGATCTGAAAAATCACAAAAATGATTCTTGAAGCAAGAAAAAGCAGTGAATTCAAAAAAAAAAGAGAAAGAAAAAACGAAAAAAAAGGGAAAAGAAAAAGAAATAATAAAGTTGTGATCCAAGGCAAAAAGAGTGTGCTAAAGAACCCTGGACACCTCTAATTGGGGACTCTAGCAAAGCTGAGTCACAATCTGAAAAGGTTCACCCAGTTATGTATCTGTGGCATGTATTTATCCGGTGGTAATACTGGAAGACAGAGTGCTTTGGGCCACAGCCAAGACTCATAAAGTAGCTATGTTCAAGAATCATCATACCTAACAAGGAGAATCAATAACACTATTTAGATTCTGAGTTTCTATAGAAGCCCATCATTCTGAATTTCAAAGGATAAAGTGAGATGCCAAAACTGTTCAGAGGCAAAAAGCTAAAAGCCCCACTCATCTAATTAATACTGATCTTCATAGATGTTTTTGGAATTCATTGCATATTCTCTTCTTTTTATCTTATTTGATCTTCAGTTGCTTGAGGACAAGCAACAATTTAAGTTTGGTGTTGTGATGAGTGGATAATTTGTACGCTTTTTGGCATTGTTTTTAGTATGTTTTTAGTATGTTTTAGTTAGTTTTTATTATATTTTTATTATTTTTTAGTTAAAATTCACTTTTCTGGACTTTACTATGAGTTTGTGTGTTTTTTTGTGATTTCAGGTATTTTCTGGCTGAAATTGAGGGACCTGAGCAAAAATCTGATTCAGAGGCTGAAAAAAACTGCAGATGCTGTTGGATTCTGACCTCCCTGTGATGAATTGATTTTTGACGGTTTAGAATTTCACTAATGAAATCTCGTTGTAAAGTATAGTCTTTAAACCAACAATAATCCTTTCATACAAAAATTTGTTTGTCACAAGTACAAACCCCTAAAATCTATAAACCGAAGTATTTAAACCTCGGGTCGTCTCTTAAAGGACTTGTAGGGTAGTGTTCTTGTTATTGGTTATGGCCTTGTTTATTTTGGGGTTTTGGATGAGAAATATGAATAGTAAATGGTAAGAAAACTTTATTAACAAAATGGTCTTGGCAAGGTTTGGTTGTCAAGGGTCTTCATCATTATCACTAGCCACAAGTATGGTAGTTGCAAGTATTAATCCCACTTAGTCATCCTTAAATCAATTAACAAAGGAAAGTCAAGTGAGTTATATCAATCCTAGTCCATAAATCCTAGCTTTCCACTAATTGGATTAATGAAGGCTAGAGTTAATGGCTATCAACTATCAATCAATTGGACACTAGTGACTCAAGAAATCCTAAGTCACCTTCTCAAGCCAAGAACATAGAATTCTACTCTAACATCCTCTCAAGCATTTCTTCAAACACTTGGAGGGTAATGAAAGAAAGCATTTTTATTTGTAAGAAAAAAAAGGAATCAACAACTAACAATTACAAAGAATTAACAAAACAACAATCAACAACATCACAATCACATGAATTATCTCAAATTGCATTATTAAAAGAAAACAAAAGAACAAAAATATCTCAATTACAAAACCTAGAAACAAAATAAGAGAAATTACAACAAGAGGATAGGGATAGAAAGAAGAACCAAAGTGTAGCAATCATCAATTGAAGGTAGAAGTAGAAGGAGACTTGAATTAAACCTAGAACTATGAGATCCTAATCTAACCCTAATTCCTAATCCTAATTCTAGAGAGAAGTGAGAGCTTCTCTCTCTAAAAACTACTTCTAACTACTTCTAAAACTAAACTATGACTAATGATGACAAGTATGTTGATTCCTTTTCAATCCTTGGCTTAAATAGCATCAGAAATGAGTTGGATTGGGCCCACAAGGCTTCTAAAATTGCTGGCCACGTGTTGCATTAAGTGGGTCATGTGCCACCATCGGTGCGTCCACATACCGTGTGCGTGCGCGCCCCTATGCGCAATGCAACTATGGCAAATCTTATATCGTTTCGAAGCCCCGGATGTTAGCTTTTCAACTCAACTGGAACCGCATCATTTGGACCTCTGTAGCTCAAGTTATGGTCGATTAAGTGCGAAGAGGTCGGCTTGACTGCTTTTGCGTTTCCTTTATTTCTCTATGAGTTCTCCATTTCTACATGCTTTTCTTTCATTCCCTTGGTCCAAGCTTTGCCTCCTAAACCTTAAGTCACTTAACAAACATATCAAGGCATCTAATGGAATCAAGGTGAATTGAATTTATTTATTTTAAGACCTAAAAAGCATGTTTTCACTCTTAAGCACAATTAAAGGAGAAGTTATAAAACCATGCTATTTCAATGGATAAATGTGGGTAAAAGGTCATAAAATCTCCTAAAATCAATACAATATAAACCGTCAAAACGGGGGTTTATCACCCTGCACTCGAAGTGGATTTTCTGGAGCTACAGAAGCCCAATTGGCGCGCACTCAACTGCGTTGGAAAGTAGACATCCTGGGCTTTCCAGCAATGTATAATAGTCCATACTTTGCCCGAGATTTGATGGCCCAAACCGGCGTTCCAAATCAGCTCAAAACTGCCCGGCGTTAAACGCCGGATCTGGCACAAGAACGGCAGTGAAACGCCCAAACTGACACAAAAGCTGGCGTTTAACTCCAAGAAGAGTCTCTACACGAAAATGCTTCAATGCTCAGCCCAAGCACACACCAAGTGGGCCCAGAAGTGGATTTTTATGTCATTTACTCATTTCTGTAAACCCTAGGCTACTAGTTCTCTATAAGTAGGACCTTTTACTATTGTATTTTTAATCTTTTGATCATGTTTTTATGATTGAACCCTCTATGGGAGGCTGGCCATTCGGCCATGCCTAGACCTTGTTCTTATGTATTTTCAACGGTGGAGTTTCTAGACACCATAGATTAAGGTGTGGAGCTCTGTTGTACCTCGAGTAATAATGCAATTACTATTGTTCTTTTATTTAATTCAGCTTATTCTTGTTCTAAGATATTCATTCGCACCCAAGAACATGATGAATGTGATGATTATGTGACGCTCATCATCATTATCACTTATGAACGCGTGCCTGACAACCACTCCCGTTCTACAAGCAAACAAGGCTTGAATGTTTATCTCTTGGATTCCTTAATCGGAATCTTCGTGGTATAAGCTAGAATTGATGGCGGCATTCAAGAGAATCCGGAAGGTCTAAACCTTGTCTGTGGTATTCTGAGTAGGATTCAAGGATTGAATGACTGTGACGAGCTTCAAACTCGCGATTGTGGGGCGTTAGTGACAGACACAAAAGAATCACTGGATTCTATTCTGACATGATTGAGAACCGACAGCTGAATAGCCGTGCTGTGACAAAGCGCATTGAACATTTTCACTGAGAGGATGGGAGGTAGCCACTGACAACAGTGAAACCCTACATACAGCTTGCCATGGAAAGGAGTAAGAAGGATTGGATGAAGACAGTAGGAAAGCAGAGAGACGGAAGGGACAAAGCATCTCCATACGCTTATCTGAAATTCTCACCAATGAATTACATAGGTATCTCTATCTTTATATTATGCTTTATTCATAAATCATTCATAACCATTTGAATCTGCCTGACTGAGATTTACAAGATAACCATGGCTTGCTTCATACCAACAATCTCCGTGGGATTGACCCTTACTCGCATAAGGTTTATTACTTGGACGACCCAGTGCACTTGCTGGTTAGTTGTGCAAAGTTGTGATAAAGAGTTGAGATTGCAATTGAGCGTACCATGTTGATAGCGCCATTGATGATCACAATTTCGTGCATCAAGTTTTTCACAAGATAGGTGCAGTGTTAGGACAGAGGCATAACAAGCTTCTGCACATCATTTATTATGCTAGCCGTGTTTTAAATGATGCACAGAAGAATTACACAACCACAGAAAAAGAGTTACTTGCAGTGGTTTATACCATTGGCAAGTTTAGATCCTATCTAGTAGGATCAAAAGTGATTGTGTACACTGACCATGCTGCTCTTAAATATCTACTCACAAAGCAGGATTCAAATCCCAGGCTCATAAGATGGGTGTTGCTTCTGCAAGAGTTTGATATAGAAATAAGAGACAGAAAAGGGACAGAGAATCAAGTAGCTGATCACCTGTCCCGGATAACCAGTAGCAGGAGCGCCCCACCCTCCTACTGAGATCTCTGAAACCTTTCCGGATGAGCAACTCTTCGCCATTCAGGAAGTACCATGGCTTGCAGACAGGAAAGGGAAGAAGCATGAAAATCTTCTCTCAAAACAGAGTCAAACAGAGCCCCACAGTCAAACTCTAAGTTTGGTGTTGGGAGGCCACAACCAAATTCTAAGTTTGGTGTTGAACCCCCACAGTCAAACTCTAAGTTTGGTGTTGGTTGCAACTGACGGTTCATCTTGTTGCTTAGATTAGGTATTTTTCAGAATTTTTAAGAATGAATTCTAGTGTTTCAAGGTGATGTTCTTATCATCACCAAAGCTGATTGATCTTCATCAATTTAGCTCTTGAATGTAATGTCCTGCTGAAGCTTGGCTAGCCATGTCTAATTCCTTTAGACTGAAGCTTTAGACTAACATTGCATGATTCCTAGAATTCTTATTAAAAATTTTGAATCTCTTTATTTTCTTCTCCATATAATTTTCGAAAAAAAATCCAAAAAAAATTTTACAAAATCATAAAAACTAAAAATATTTCTTATTTGAGTCTAGTGTCTCATTTTAAGTTTGGTGTCGATTGCATGTTTCTGTTCTACTTGCATTGTTCATGTGTCTTCATTGATCTTCAAGTTGTTCTTGATGATTTACTTGCTCTGATCTTTAAATTCTCTTGTTTTGTGTGTTTTGTTGTTTCTCATATGCATTCTCAATTTGTTAGTGTCAGTAGTATACAAACTTCTAAGTTTGGTGTCTTGCATGCATTGTTTATTTGATTTTAGTTGCATTTTGATTATTCCTCATTATTAAAAATCCGAAAAATTTTTAATTTGTGTCTTTTCAAGTCAATAATACAGAGAATTGAAGATTCAGAACATTCAGCAGAGGAATTACACAGAAAAAGCTGGGCGTTCAAAACGCCCAGTGAGGAAGGAAAACTGGCGTTTAAACGCCAGCCAGGGTGCCTGGCTGGGCATTTAACGCCCAAAAAGGTAGAGCTTTGGGCGTTAAACGCCAGAATGGTGGTTGGCACAAGAGGGAAGATTTTGTTTTTAATGCAGATTTTTTTTCAAGTTTTCAAAATTTTTCAAAATCAAATCTTTTTCATATCATATCTTTTCAATCATATATTTTCAAAATCAATTTCTTTTCGTTTTCAAAAATACTTGCTAACAATTGATGATTTGATTCAACAATTCAAGTATGTTGCCTTTTCTGTTGAGAAAGGTTTAATGTTTGAATCATATCTTTTCTTCTTAGCCAAGTCATTAATTTTAAAAATCAAATCTTTTTAAATTATTTTTCAATCATATCTTCTCAATCATATCTTTTTAATCACATCTTTTTCAAAATAAGTTTTCAATCATATCTTTTTGATTTCTAATTTTAAAATCTTTTTCAAAAATCACTTTATTTCTTTTTCAACTTTAATTTCGAAAATCTTTCTTCAATTTTTCAAAATGTTTTTAAAATCTTTTTAATTTATTTTCGAAAATTTCTTCCCCTCTTCTTACATCCTTCTATTTATGGACTAACATGCACAATTCAAACTCTATCTTTCTAAGTTCGAATTCTTCTACCTCTTCCTTCTATTTTTCTTTTTCCTCTGACACCTCAAGGAATCTCTATACTGTGACATAGAGGATTCCGTATTTTCTTGTTCTCTTCTCTTTCATATGAGCAGGAGCAAAGACAAAAGCATTCTTGTTGAGGCTGACCCTGAACCTGAAAGGACCTTGAAGCGAAATCTAAGAGAAGCTAAAGCACAACTCTCTGTAGAAGACCTAACAGAAATCTTCAAACAGGAAGAAGACATGGCAGCCGAAAACAACAACAATGCCAATAATGCAAGGAAGGTGCTGGGTGACTTTACTGCACCTATTCCCGACTTCTATGGGAGAAGCATCTCTATCCCTGCCATTGGAGCAAACAACTTTGAGCTTAAGCCTCAATTACTTTCTCTAATGCAACAGAATTGCAAGTTTCATGGACTTCCATTGGAAGATCCTCATCAGTTTTTAGCTGAATTCTTGCAAATCTGTGACACTGTCAAGACCAATGGGGTTGACCCTGAGGTGTACAGACTTATGCTATTCCCTTTTGCTGTAAGAGACAGAGCTAGGATATGGTTGGACTCACAACATAAAGAAAGCCTGAACTCTTGGAAAAAGCTAGTCAATGCCTTCTTGGCAAAGTTCTTTCCACCTCAAAAATTGAGTAAGCTTAGAGTGGAAGTCCAAACCTTCAAACAGAAGGAAGGTGAATCCCTCTATGAAGCTTGGGAAAGATACAAACAATTGATTAGAAAATGTCCTTCTGACATGCTTTCTGAATGGAGCATCATAGGTATCTTCTATGATGGTCTGTCTGAACTGTTCAAGATGTCATTGGATAGCTCTGCTTGAGGATCTCTTCATCTGAAGAAGACGCATGCAGAAGCTCAAGAACTGATTGAAATGGTTGCAAATAACCAATTCATGTACACTTCTGAAAGGAACCCTGTGAACAATGGGACGAATCAGAAGAAAGGAGTTCTTGAGATTGATACTCTGAATGCCATATTGGCTCAGAACAAAATATTGACTCAGCAAGTCAATATGATTTCTCAAAGTCTGTCTGTAATGTAAGCTGCACCAGGCAGTACTAAGGACGCTTCATCTGAAGAACAAGCTTATGATCTTGAGAACCCTTCAATGGAAGAGGTGAATTACATGGGAGAACCCTATGGAAACACCTATAATCCTTCATGGAGAAATCATCCAAATCTCTCATGGAAGGATCAATAGAGACCTCAACAAAGTTTCAACAATAATAATGGTGGAAGAAACAGGTTAGCAATGGCAAGCCTTTTCCATCATCTTCTCAGGAACAGACAGAGAATTCTAAGCAGGGCCACTCTGACTTAGCAACCATGGTCTCTGATCTAATCAAAACCACTCAAAGTTTCATAACTGAAACAAGGTCCTCCATTAGAAACTTGGAGGCACAAGTGGGTCAGCTGAGTAAGAAAGTTACTGAACTCCCTCCTAGTACTCTTCCAAGCAATACAGAATAGAATCCAAAAGGAGAGTGTAAGGCTATAAACATGGCCGAATTTGGAGAGGAGGAAGAGGCAGTGAGCACCACTGAGGAAGACCTCAATGGACGTCCACTAGCCTCCAATGAGTTCCCTAATGAGGAACCATGGGAATCTGAGGCTCACACTGAGACCATAGAGATTCAATTGGATTTACTTCTGCCATTCATGAGCTCTGATGAGTATTCTTCCTCTGAAGAGGATGAAGATGTCACTGAAGAGCAAGTTGTTAAGTACCTTGGAGCAATCATGAAGCTAAATGACAAGTTATTCGGTAATGAGACTTGGGAGGATGAACCCCCTTTGCTCACCAAAGAACTGGATGACTTGACTAGGCAGAGATTACCTCAAAAGAGACAGGACCCTCGGAAGTTCTCAATACCTTGTACAGTAGGCACCATGACCTTCAAGAAGGCTCTGTGTGACCTAGGGTCAAGCATAAACCTCATGCCTCTCTCTGTAATGGAGAAGCTAGGGATCTTTGAGGTACAAGCTGCAAGAATCTCACTAGAGATGGTAGACAATTCAAGAAAATAAGCTTATGGACTTGTAGAGGATGTTCTGGTAAAGATTGAAGACCATTACATCCCTGCTGATTTCATAGTCCTAGAGACTGGGAAGTGCATGGATGAATCCATCATCCTTGGCAGACCCTTCCTAGCCATAGCAAAGGCTGTGATTGATGTTGACAGAGGAGAATTGATCATTCATGTGAATGAAGAATCCATTGTGTTTAAGGCTCAAGGATATCCCTCTGTAACCATGGAGAGGAAGCATGAAGAGCTTTTCTCAAAACAGAGTCAAACAGAGCCCCCACAGTCAAACTCTAAGTTTGGTGTTGGGAGGCCACAACCAAATTCTAAGTTTGGTGTTGAACTCCCACATTCAAACTCTAAGTTTGGTGTTGGGAGGTGATGAGCGGATAATTTGTACGCTTTTTGGCATTGTTTTTTAGTATGTTTTTGGTATGACATAGTTATTTTTTAGTATATTTTTATTAGTTTTTAGTTAAAATTCACTTTTCTGGACTTTACTATGAGTTTGTGTGTTTTTCTGTGATTTTAGGTATTTTCTGGCTGAAATTGAGGGACCTGAGCAAAAATCTGATTCAGAGACTAAAAAGGACTGCAGATGCTGTTGGATCTGACCTCCCTGCACTCGAAGTGGATTTTCTGGAGCTACAGAAGCCCAATTGGCGCGCTCTCAACGGCGTTGGAAAGTAGACATCCTGGGCTTTCCAGAAATATATGATAGTCCATACTTTGCCCAAGATTTGATGGCCCAAACCGGCGTTCAAAGTCACCTTCAAGATTTCCAACGTTAAACGCCGGAACTGGCACCCAAATGGGAGTTAAACGCCCAAACTGGCACTAAAGCTGGCATTTAACTCCAAGAAGAGTCTCTACACGAAAATGCTTCATTTCTCAGCCCAAGCACACACCAAGTGGGCCCGGAAGCGGATTTTTATGTCATTTACTCATTTCTGTAAACCTTAGGCTACTAGTTCTCTATAAGTAGGACCTTTTACTATTGTATTTGTAGACTTGGTAGCTATCTTCATTTTTATGCTATCTTAGATCATTGGGAGGCTGGCCATTCGGCCATGCCTAGACCTTGTTCTTATGTATTTTCAACGGTGGAGCTTCTACACACCATAGATTAAGGTGTGGAGCTCTGCTGTACCTCGAGTATTAATGCAATTACTATTGTTCTTCCATTCAATTCCGCTTGTTCTTGTTCTAAGATATCACTTGTTCTTCAACTTGATGAATGTGATGATCCGTGACACTCATCATCATTCTCACCTATGAACATGTGACAACCACCTCTGTTCTACCTTCGATTGGGTGAATATCTCTTGGATTCCTGATTGCACGATGCATGGTTGATCGCCTGACAACCGAGTGCTCGCCTGACAACCGAGCCAACCATTCCGTGAGATCAGAGTCTTCGTGGTATAGGCTAGAACTGATGGCGGCATTCAAGAGAATCCGGAAGGTCTAACCTTGTCTGTGGTATTCTGAGTAGGATTCAATGATTGAATGACTGTGACGTGCTTCAAACTCCTAGCAGGCGGGGCGTTAGTGACAGACGCAAAAGAATCGATGGATTCTATTCCGGCCTGACCGAGAACCGACAGATGATTATCCATGCTGTGACAGAGCATAGGCAACGTAATCACTGAGAGGATGGGAGGTAGCCATTGACAACGGTGAAACCCGACATAAGCTTGCCATGGAAAGGAGTAAGAAGGATTGGATGAAGACAGTAGGAAAGCAGAGAGACGGAAGGGAAGGCATCTTCATGCGCTTGTCTGAAGTTCCTACCAATGAATTACATAAGTACCTCTATCTTTATCTTTATGTTTATTTCGTTCATCATCATGTCCATTTGAGTTTGCCTGACTAAGATTTACAAGATGACCATAGCTTGCTTCATACTAACAATCTCCGTGGGATCGACCCTTACTCGCGTAAGGTTTATTACTTGGACGACCCAGTGCACTTGCTGGTTAGTTGTGCGAAGTTGTGTAATGCCATGGTACTGAGCTACCAAGTTTTTGGGGTTCATGACCGGGGATTATGAGAGTTGTGAAAAGTATTGTTCACAATTTCGCGCACCAAGTTTTTGGCGCCGTTGCCGGGGATTGTTCAAGTTTTGAGCAAGCTTTTGGTCCGGTAACATCAGTGCCAAGATCCAGCAACAGCACCAAGTTTTTGGCGCCGTTGCCGGGGATTGTTCAGTTTGGACAACTGACGGTTCATCTTGTTGTTTAGATTAGGTATTTATTTTTTTTCCAAATTCTTGAAGATGAATTCTAGAGTTTCATGATGATTTGTTGAAGTCTGGCTGGCTGAGAAGCCATGTCTAATCTCATTGGACCGAGGTTTCAACTTATCATCACAAAAGCTTGTTGATTTTTATCAATCTTGCTTTTGGAGCAGTGATCTGCTAAGGCTTGGCTGGCCTTTGGCCATGTCTAGTGTTTTGGACCGAAGCTTTCTTTGAAAGCTTGGCTGGCTGTGAAGCCATGTCTAATTCCTGGACCGGAGTCTTAGACTAGCATTGCATGATTCCTGGAATTCTCATTAAGAATTTTGATACCATTTTCCACTAAATTTTCGAAAATCACAAAAAATTTACAAAATCATAAAACCCAAAAATTTCTTGTTTGAGTCTAATGTGTCATTTTAAGTTTGGTGTCAATTACATGCATTCATTCATGTGTCTTAAGGATCTTCAAATAATTCTTGATGATTTCTTACTCTAATCTTTGAATTCTCTTGACTTGAGTGTTTATGTGTCTCATATGCATTCTCATTAGTGTCAGTAATATACAAACTGCTAAGTTTGGTGTCTTGCATGCATTGCTATTTGATTTTAGTTGTATTTTGATTTTTCCTTATTATTAAAAATCCAAAAATATTTTTAATTTGTGTCTTCTCAAGTCAATAATACAGAGAATTGAAGATTCAGAACATACAGCAGAGGAATTGCACAGAAAAAGCTAGGCGTTCAAAACGCCCAGTGAAGAAGGACAGACTGGCGTTTAAACGCCAGCCAGGGTACCTGGTTGGGCGTTTAACGCCCAAAAAGGTATAGTTTTGGGCGTTAAACGCCAGAATGTGCACCATTCTGAGCGTTTAACGCCAGGATGGCACAAGGGGGAAGATTCTGTTTTTCAATGCAATTTTTTTCAGGCTTTCAAACTTTTTCAAAATTAAATCTTTTTCAAATCAATTTTTCAATCAAAATATTTTTCAAAATCAATTTCTTTCCATTTTCAAAGATACTTACTATCAATTAATGATTTGATTCAACATTTCAATTATGCTGCCTTTTCTGTTGAGAAAGGTTTAATATTTGAATCATATCTTTTCTTGTTAGTCAAGTTTTTAATTTTCAAACTCAAATCTTTTTTTTAAAAAATATTTTTCAAATCATATCTTCTCAATCACATCTTTTTAAAACCAATCATATTTTCTTAACCACATCTTTTTCAAAATAGTCTTCAATCAAATCGTTTTGATTTCTAATTTCAAAATCTTTTTAAAAAATCACTTTATTTTTTTCCCACTTTCATTTTCGAAAATTAAGTAATGTTTTTCAAAAATGTTTTCAAAATTTTTACTTAATTTTCGAAAATCACTTCCCTTCTTCTCACCTCCTTCTATTTATGGAGTAACACTATTCCTTAATGCAAAATTCGAACTCCATCTCCTTTGATAAGTTCGAATTTTCTACTTCTGTCTTCTACTCTTATTTTCCTCTGACACTTCAAAGAATCTCTATACTGTGACATAGAGGATTCCACATTTCTTGTTCTCTTCTCTCTCATATGAGCAGGAGCAAAGACAAAGGCATTCTTGTTGAGGATGATCCTGAACCTGAAAGGACCTTGAAGAGAAAGCTAAGAGAAGCCAAAGCACAACTCTCTTTAGAGGACCTGACCGAATTCTCCAAAGAGGAAGAACACATGGCAGCCGAAAACAACAATGCCAACAATGCAAGGAAGGTGCTGGGTGACTTTACTGCACCTACTCCCGATTTCTATGGGAGAAGCATCTCTATCCCTGCCATTGGAGCAAACAACTTTGAGCTTAAGCCTCAATTAGTTTCTCTAATGCAACAGAATTGCAAGTTCCATGGACTTCCATTGGAAGATCCTCATCAGTTCTTAGCTGAGTTCTTGCAAATCTGTGACACTGTCAAGACTAATGGGGTTGACCCTGAGGTCTACAGACTTATGCTATTCCCTTTTGCTGTAAGAGACAGAGCTAGAACATGGTTGGACTCTCAACCTAAAGAAAGCCTGGACTCTTGGGAAAAGCTAGTCAATGCCTTCTTGGCAAAGTTCTTTCCACCTCAAAAATTGAGTAAGCTTAGAGTGGAAGTCCAAACCTTCAGACAGAAGGAAGGAGAATCCCTCTATGAAGCTTGGGAAAGATACAAACAATTAATCAGAAAGTGTCCTTCTGATATGCTTTCTGAATGGAACATCATAGGTATTTTCTATGATGGTCTCTCTGAACTGTCCAAGATGTCTTTGGATAGCTCTTCTGGAGGATCTCTTCATCTGAAGAAGACGCCTACTGAAGCTCAAGAACTGATTGAAATGGTTGCAAATAACCAATTCATGTACACTTCTGAAAGGAATCCTGTGAACAATGGGACTAGTCAGAAGAAAGGAGTTCTTGAGATTGACACTCTGAATGCCATACTGGCACAGAACAAAATATTGACTCAACAAGTCAATATGATTTCTCAAAGTCTATCTGGAATGCAAAATGCACCAAGCAGTACTAAGGAAGCTTCATCTGAGGAAGAAGCTTATGATCCTGAGAACCCTTCAATGGAAGAGGTGAATTACATGGGAGAATCCTATGGAAACACCTACAATCCTTCATGGAGGAATCATCCAAATCTCTCATGGAAGGATCAACAGAGACCTCAACAAGGTTTCAATAACAATAACGGTGGAAGAAACAGGTTTAGCAATAGCAAGCCTTTTCCATCATCTTCTCAGCAACAGACAGAGAGTTCTAAGCAGAATACCTCTGACTTAGCAACCATGGTCTCTGATCTAATCAAAATCACTCAAAGTTTCATGACTGAAACAAGGTCCTCCATCAGATATTTGGAGGCACAAGTGGGTCAGCTGAGCAAGAAAATTACTGAACTCCCTCCTAGTACTCTTCCAAGCAATACAGAAGAAAATCCAAAAGGAGAATGCAAGGCCATCAACATGGCCGAATTTTGGGAGGAAGAAGAGGCAGCGAACGCCACTGAGGAAGGCCTCACTGGACGTCCACTGACCTCCAATACGTTCCCCAATGAGGAATCATGGGAATCTGAGGCTCAAACTGAGACCATAGAGATTCCATTGGACTTACTTCTGCCATTCATGAGCCCTGATGAGTATTCTTCCTCTGAAGAGGATGAGTATGTCACTAAGGAGCAAGTTGCTAAATACCTTGGAGCAATCATGAAGCTGAATGACAAGTTATTTGGAAATGAGACTTGGGAGGATGAACCTCCTTTGCTCACCAAGGAACTAGATGACTTGTCTAGGCAGAAACTGCCTCAAAAGAGACAGGATCCTGGGAAGTTTTCAATACCTTGTACCATAGGCACCATGACCTTCAAGAAGGCCTTGTGTGACTTAAGGTCAAGTGTAAACCTCATGTCTCTCTCTGTAATGGAGAAGTTAGGGATCTCTGAGGTGCAAGCTGCAAAAATCTCACTAGAGATGGCAGACAACTCAAGAAAACAAGCCCATGGACTTGTAGAGGATGTTCTGGTTAAAATTGAAGATCATTACATCCCTACTGATTTCATAATCCTAGAGACTGGGAAGTGCATGGATGAATCCATCATCCTTGGCAGACCCTTCCTAGCCACACCAAAGGCTGTGATTGATGTTGATAGAGGAGAGTTGATCATTCAAGTGAATGAAGAATCCTTTGTGTTTGAGGCTCAAGGATATCCCTCTGTCATCATGGAGAGGAGGCATGAAGAGCTTCTCTCAAAACAGAGCCAAACAGAGCCCCCGCAGTCAAACTCTAAGTTTGGTGTTGGGAGGCCACAACCAAACTCTAAGTTTGGTGTTGAACCCCCACATTCAAACTCTAAGTTTGGTGTTGGGAGGTTCCAACATAGCTCTGAGCATTTTTGAGGCTCCATGAGAGCCCACTGTCAAGCTACTGACATTAAAGAAGCGCTTGTTGGGAGGCAACCCAATGTTTTATAATTAACTATTTTCTTTTGTTATTTTATGTTTTTTGTAGGTTGATGATCATGAGAAGTCACAAAATCAATGAAGAAAGCAAAAACAGAATGAAAAACAGAAAGAAAAACAGCACACCCTGGAGGAAGAACCCACTGGCGTTTAAACGCCAGTGAGGCTAGCTGTTGGGCGTTTAACGCCCAGTCTGGCACCATTCTGGGCGTTTAACGCCAGAAAGGGGCACCAGACTGGCGTTAAACGCCAGAAAAGGGCAAGAAGCTGGCGTTAAACGCCAGAAATGGGCACCAGCCCAGCGTTTAACGCCAGAAATGGCTAAAAACGTGATTTTGCTTGCCATTTAGTGCAAGGATGACTTTTCCTTGACACCTTAGGATCTGTGGACCCCACAGGATCCATACCTACCCCACCACTCTCTCTCTTCTTCACCCATTCACCAATCACCTCAACACCTCTTCCCCAAAAACCCTTCACCTATCAAATCCCATCTTTCTCTTCACCACTCACATCCATCCTTCATAAAACCCCACCTACCTCACCATTCAAAATTCAAACCACTTTTCCACCCAAACCCACCCTCAAATGGCCGAACCCTACCCTTCCAATTCTCCTATATAAACCCTCCTT
Source organism: Arachis hypogaea (assembly GCF_003086295.3). Lineage (NCBI taxonomy): Eukaryota > Viridiplantae > Streptophyta > Magnoliopsida > Fabales > Fabaceae > Arachis > Arachis hypogaea. The sequence continues at coordinate 71,978,356 of NC_092045.1, read as the reverse complement.
CACTCCTTCATTTTCACACAACATACACACCACTTCTCCCCTTCTTGGCCGAAAACAAAAGCCATTCCCTTTCCCCTCATTTCTTCTTCTTCTACTCTCTTCTTTCTTCTTTTGCTCGAGGACGAGCAAACCTTTTAAGTTTGGTGTGGTAAAAGCATTGCTTTTTGTTTTTCCATAACCATTTATGGCATCCAAGGCCGGAGAAACCTCTAGAAAGAGGAAAGGGAAGGCAAAAGCTTCCACTTCCGAGTCATGGGAGATGGAGAGATTCATCTCAAGGGTGCATCAAGACCACTTCTATGAAGTTGTAGCCTTGAAAAAGGTGATCCCCGAGGTCCCTTTTTCACTCAAAAAGGGTGAATATCCGGAGATCCGACATGAGATCCGAAGAAGAGGTTGGGAAGTTCTTACCAACCCCATTCAACAAGTCGGAATCTTGATGGTTCAAGAGTTCTATGCCAATGCATGGATCACTAAGAACCATGATCAAAGTGTGAACCCGAATCCAAAGAATTATCTTACTATGGTTCGGGGGAAATACTTGGATTTTAGTCCGGAAAGTGTGAGGGTGGCGTTCAACTTGCCCATGATGCAAGGAGATGAACATCCTTACACTAGAAGGGTCAACTTTGATCAAAGGTTGGACCAAGTCCTCACGATCATATGTGATGAGGACAAGCCCATCACCAAGAAGAGGATGGAGCACACAAGAGACCCCACTCATCATGAGACCCCTGAGATTCCTCAAGGGATGCACTTTCTTCCACAAAACGATTGGGAGCAATTAAACACCTCCCTAGGAGAATTGAGTTCCAACATGGGACAACTAAGGGTGGAGCATCAAGAACACTCCATCATCCTCCATGAAATTAGAGAAGATCAAAGAATCATGAGAGAGGAGCAACAAAGACAAGGAAGAGATATTGAGGAGCTCAAGCACTCCATAGGATCTTCAAGAGGAAGAAAGAGCCGCCATCACTAAGGTGGACCCGTTCTTTAATTTCCTTGTTCTTTATTTTCTGTTTTTCGAAATTTAGTGCTTATGTTTATCTATGTTTGTGTCTTGTGATCATTAGTGTCTTAGTGTCTATGCCTTAAAGTTATGAATGTCCTATGAATCCATCACCTTTCTTGAATAAAAACGTGCTTAAATTGAAAAGGAAAGAATTGCATGAATTTTGAATTTTATAACAGTTTAATTATTTTGATGTGGTGGCAATATTTTTGTTTTCTGAATGTATGCTTAAACAGTGCATATGTATCTTGAATTTGTGGTTCATGAATGTTGGCTCTTGAAAGAATGATGAAAAAGGAGACATGTTACTGAGGATCTGAAAAATCATTACAATGATTCTTGAAGCAAGAAAAAGCATTACTATTAAAAAAAAAAAACGAAAAAAAAAAAGAAAAAGAGAAAGAAAAGAAAGAAAAATAAAGTTGTGATCCAAGGCAATAAGAGTGTGCTTAAGAACCCTGGACACCTCTAATTGGGGACTCTAGCAAAGCTGAGTCACAATCTGAAAAGGTTCACCCAATTATGTGTCTGTGGCATGTATGTATCCGGTGGTAATACTGGAAGACAGAGTGCTTTGGGCCACAGCCAAGACTCAATAAATAGCTATGTTCAAGAATCATCATACTCTACTAGGAGAATCAATAACACTATCTGGATTCTAAGTTCCTAAAGAAGCCAATCATTCTGAATTTCAAAGGATAGAGTGAGATGCCAAAACTATTCAGAGGCAAAAAGCTAAAGGCCCCGCTCATCTAATTAATACTGATCTTCATAGATGTTTTTGGAATTCATTGCATATTCTTCTCTTTTTATCTTATTCGATTTTCAGTTGCTTGAGGACAAGCAACAATTTAAGTTTGGTGTTGTGATGAGCGGATAATTTGTACGCTTTTTGGCATTGTTTTTAGTATGTTTTTGGTATGATATAGTTAGTTTTTAGTATATTTTTATTAGTTTTTAGTTAAAATTCACTTTTCTGGACTTTACTATGAGTTTGTGTGTTTTTCTGTGATTTCAGGTATTTTTCTGGCTGAAATTGAGGGACCTGAGCAAAAATCTGATTCAGAGACTAAAAAGGACTGCAGATGCTGTTGGATTCTGACCTCCCTGCACTCGAAGTGGATTTTCTGGAGCTACAGAAACCCAATTGGCGCGCTCTCAACGGCGTTGGAAAGTAGACATCCTGGGATTTCCAGCAATATATGATAGTCCATACTTTGCCCAAGATTTGATGGCCCAAACCGGCGTTCAAAGTCACCTTCAAGATTTCCAGCGTTAAACGCCGGAACTGGCACCCAAATGGGAGTTAAACGCCCAAACTGGCACTAAAGCTGGCGTTTAACTCCAAGAGGAGTCTCTACACGAAAATGCTTCATTGCTCAGCCCAAGCACACACCATGTGGGCCCGGAAGTGGATTTTTATGTCATTTACTCATTTCTGTAAACCTTAGGCTACTAGTTCTCTATAAGTAGGACCTTTTACTATTGTATTTGTAGAATTTGGTAGCTATCTTCATTTTTATGCTATCTTAGATCATTGGGAGGCTGGCCATTCGGCCATGCCTAGACCTTGTTCTTATGTATTTTCAACGGTGGAGCTTCTACACACCATAGATTAAGGTGTGGAGCTCTGCTGTACCTCGAGTATTAATGCAATTACTATTGTTCTTCCATTCAATTCCGCTTGTTCTTGTTCTAAGATATCACTTGTTCTTCAACTTGATGAATGTGATGATCCGTGACACTCATCATCATTCTCACCTATGAACATGTGACTGACAACCACCCTCTGTTCTACCTTCGATTGGGTGAATATCTCTTGGATTCCTGATTGCACGATGCATGGTTGATCGCCTGACAACCGAGTGCTCGCCTGACAACCGAGCCAACCATTCCGTGAGATCAGAGTCTTCGTGGTATAGGCTAGAACTGATGGCGGCATTCAAGAGAATCCAGAAGGTCTAACCTTGTCTGTGGTATTCTGAGTAGGATTCAATGATTGAATGACTGTGACGTGCTTCAAACTCCTAGCAGGCGGGGCGTTAGTGACAGACGCAAAAGAATCGATGGATTCTATTCCGGCCTGACCGAGAACCGACAGATGATTATCCATGCTGTGACAGAGCATAGGCAACGTAATCACTGAGAGGATGGGAGGTAGCCATTGACAACGGTGAAACCCGACATAATCTTGCCATGGAAAGGAGTAAGAAGGATTGGATGAAGACAGTAGGAAAGCAGAGAGACGGAAGGGAAGGCATCTTCATGCACTTGTCTGAAGTTCCTACAAATGAATTACATAAGTACCTCTATCTTTATCTTTATGTTTATTTCGTTCATCATCATGTCCATTTGAGTTTGCCTGACTAAGATTTACAAGATGACCATAGCTTGCTTCATACTAACAATCTCCGTGGGATCGACCCTTACTCGCGTAAGGTTTATTACTTGGACGACCCAGTGCACTTGCTGGTTAGTTGTGCGAAGTTGTGTAATGCCATGGTACTGAGCTACCAAGTTTTTGGGGTTCATGACCGGGATTTATGAGAGTTGTGAAAAGTATTGTTCACAATTTCGCGCACCAAGTTTTTGGCGCCGTTGCCGGGGATTGTTCAAGTTTTGAGCAAGCTTTTTGTCCGGTAACATCAGTGCCAAGATCCGGCAACAGCACCAAGTCTTTGGCGCCGTTGCCGGGGATTGTTCAGTTTGGACAACTGACGGTTCATCTTGTTGCTTAGATTAGGTATTTTTTTTTTCTTCAGAGTTCTTAAGAATGAATTCTAGTGTTTCAAGGTGATGTTCTTATCATCACCAAAGCTGATTGATCTTCATCAATTTAGCTCTTGAATGCAATGTTCTGCTGAAGCTTGGCTGACCATGTCTAATTCCTTTAGACTAAAGTTTAGACTAACATTGCATGATTCCTGGAATTCTCATTAAGAACTTTGATACCTTTTTCCACTTAATTTTCGAAAAACACAAAAAAAAATCAAAAAATCATAAAATCCAAAAATTTCTTGTTTGAGTCTAGTGTCTCATCTTAAGTTTGGTGTCAATTGCATGCATTCATTCATGTGTCTTAAGGATTTTCAAGTAGTTCTTGATGATTTCTTACTCTAATCTTTGAATTCTCTTGACTTGAGTATTTGTGTGTCTTATATGCATTCTCATTAGTGTCAGTAGTATACAAACTACTAAGTTTGGTGTCTTGCATGCATTGTTATTTGATTCTTGTTGCATTTTGACTTTTCCTTATTATTAAAAATCCAAAAATATTTTAATTTGTGTCTTCTCAAGTCAATTATACAGAGAATTGAAGATTCAGAACATACAGCAAAGGAATTATACAGAAAAAGCTGGGCGTTCAAAACGCCCAGTGAAGAAGGACAGACTGGCGTTTAAACGCCAGCCAGGGTACCTGGTTGGGCGTTTAACGCCCAACAAGGTATAGTTTTGGGCGTTAAACGCCAGAATGTGCACCATTCTGGGCGTTTAACGCCAGGATGGCACAAGGGGGAAGATTCTGTTTTTCAATGCAATTTTTTTCAGTTTTCAAAGTTTTTCAAAATCAAATCTTTTTCAAATCATATCTTTTCAATCAAATCTCTTTCAAATTTAATTTCTTTCTTTTTTCAAAGATACTTGCTACCAATTAATGATTCGATTCAACATTTCAAGTATGTTGCCTTTTCTGTTGAGAAAGGTTTAATGTTAGAATCATATCTTTTCTTGTTAGCCAAGTTTTTAATTTTCAAAATCAAATCTTTTTAAAATGTTTTTCAAATCATATCTTCTCAATCACATCTTTTTAAAACCAATCATATTTTCTTAACCACATCTTTTTCAAAATAATTTTCAATCAAATCTTTTTGATTTCTAATTTCAAAATCTTTTTCAAAAAAAAAAACACTTCACTTCTTTCCCACTTTCATTTTCGAAAATTAAGTAATGTTTTTCAAAAATGTTTTCAAAATTTTCACTTAATTTTCGAAAATCACTTCCCTTCTTCTCACATCCTTCTATTTATGGACTAACACTATTCCTTAATGCAAAATTCGAACTCTATCTCCTGTGATAAGTTCGAATTTTCTACTTCTGTCTTCTACTCTTCTTTTCCTCTGACACTTCAAGGAATCTCTATACTGTGACATAGAGGATTCCACATTTTCTTGTTCTCTTCTCTTTCTTATGAGCAGGAGCAAAGACAAAGGCATTCTTGTTGAGGCTGATCCTGAACCTGAAAGGACCTTGAAGAGAAAGCTAAGAGAAGCTAAGGCACAACTCTCTTTAGAGTACCTGACCGAATTCTCCAAAGAGGAAGAACACATGGCAGCCGAAAACAACAACAATGCCAACAATGCAAGGAAGGTGCTGGGTGACTTTCCTGCACCTACTCCCGATTTCTATGGGAGAAGCATCTCTATCCCTGCCATTGGAGCAAACAACTTTGAGCTCAAGCCTCAATTAGTTTCTCTAATGCAACAGAATTGCAAGTTCCATGGACTTCCACTGGAAGATCCTCATCAGTTTTTAGCTGAGTTCTTGCAAATCTGTGACACTGTCAAGACTAATGGGGTTGACCCTGAGGTCTACAGACTTATGCTATTCCCTTTTGCTGTAAGAGACAAAGCTAGGACATGGTTGGACTCCCAACCTAAAGAAAGCCTGGACTCTTGGGAAAAGCTAGTCAATGCCTTCTTGGCAAGGTTCTTTCCACCTCAAAAATTGAGTAAGCTTAGAGTGGAAGTCCAAACCTTCAGACAGAAGGAAGGAGAATCCCTCTATGAAGCTTGGAAAAGATACAAACAATTAATCAGAAAATGTCCCTCTGACATGCTTTCTGAATGGAGCATCATAGGAATTTTCTATGATGGTCTCTCTGAACTGTCCAAGATGTCCTTGGATAGCTCTGCTGGAGGCTCTCTTCATCTGAAGAAGACGCCTACTGAAGCTCAAGAGCTGATTGAAATGGTTGCAAATAACCAATTCATGTACACTTCTAAAAGAAATCCTGTGAACAATGGGACTAGTCAGAAGAAAGGGGTTCTTGAGATTGACACTCTGAATGCCATATTGGCTCAGAACAAAACATTGACCCAACAAGTCAATATGATTTCTCAAAGTCTGTCTGGAATGCAAAATGCACCAAGCAGTACTAAGGAGGCTTCATCTGAGGAAGAAGCTTATGATCCTGAGAACCCTTCAATAGAAGAGGTGAATTACATGGGAGAACCCTATGGAAACACCTACAATCCTTCATGGAGGAATCATCCAAATCTTTCATGGAAGGATCAACAGAGACCTCAACAAGGTTTCAATAACAATAATGGTGGAAGAAACAGGTTTAGCAATAGCAAACCTTTTCCATCATCTTCTCAGCAACAGACAGAGAGTTCTAAGCAGAATACCTCTGACTTAGCAACCATGGTCTCTGATCTGATCAAAACCACACAAAGTTTCATGACTGAAACAAGGTCCTCCATCAGAAACTTGGAAGGACAAGTGGGTCAGCTGAGCAAGAAAATTACTGAGCTCCCTCCTAGTACTCTTCCAAGCAAGACAGAAGAAAATCCAAAAGGAGAGTGCAAGGTCATCAACATGGCCGAATTTTGGGAGGAAGAAGAGGCAGTGAACGCCACTGAGGAAGGCCTCACTGGGCGTCCACTGGCCTCCAATGAGTTCCCTAATGAGGAACCATGGGAATCTGAGGCTCAAACTGAGACCATAGAGATTCCATTGGACTTACTTCTGCCATTCATGAGCTCTGATGAGTATTCTTCCTCTGAAGAGGATGAGTATGTCACTGAAGAGCAAGTTGCTAAATACCTTGGAGCAATCATGAAGCTAAATGACAAGTTATTTGGAAATGAGACTTGGGAGGATGAACCCCATTTGCTCACCAAAGAACTGGATGACTTGTCTAGGCAGAAACTGCCTCAAAAGAGACAGGATCCTGGGAAGTTTTCAATACCTTGTACCATAGGCACCACGACCTTCAAGAAGGCCTTGTGTGACTTAGGGTCAAGTGTAAACCTCATGCCTCTCTCTGTAATGGAGAAGTTAGGGATCTCTGAGGTACAAGCTGCAAGAATCTCACTAGAGATGGCAGACAACTCAAGAAAACAAGCCCATGGACTTGTAGAGGATGTTCTGGTTAAAATTGAAGATAATTACATCCCTACTGATTTCATAATCCTAGAGACTGGGAAGTGCATGGATGAATCCATCATCCTTGGCAGACCCTTCCTAGCCACAGCAAAGGCTGTGATTGATGTTGATAGAGGAGAGTTGATCATTCAAGTGAATGAAGAATCCTTTGTGTTTGAGGCTCAAGGATATCCCTCTGTCATCATGGAGAGGAAGCATGAAGAGCTTCTCTCAAAACAGAGCCAAACAGAGCCCCCACAGTCAAACTCTAAGTTTGGTGTTGGGAGGCCACAACCAAACTCTAAGTTTGGTGTTGAACCCCCACATTCAAACTCTAAGTTTGGTGTTGGGAGATTCCAACATAGCTCTGAGCATTTCTGAGGCTCCATGAGAGCCCACTGTCAAGCTACTGACATTAAAGAAGCGCTTGTTGGAAGGCAACCCAATGTTTTATAATTAACTATTTTCTTTTGTTATTTTATGTTTTTTTTGTAGGTTGATGATCATGAGAAGTCACAAAATCAATGAAAAAAGCAAAAACAGAAAGAAAAATAGCACACCCTGGAGGAAGAACCCACTGGCGTTTAAACGCCAGTGAGGCTAGCTGTTGGGCGTTTAACGCCCAGTCTGGCACCATTCTGGGCGTTTAACGCCAGAAAGGGGCACCAGACTGGCGTTAAACGCCAGAAAAGGGCAAGAAGCTGGCGTTAAACGCCAGAAATGGGCACCAGCCCGGCGTTTAACGCCAGAATTGGCACAAAACGAGATTTTGCTTGCCATTTGGTGCAGGGATGACTTTTCCTTGACACCTTAGGATCTGTGGACCCCACAGGATCCCTACCTACCCCACCACTCTCTCTCTTCTTCACCCATTCACCAATCACCTCAACACCTCTTCCCCAAAAACCCTTCACCTATCAAATCCCATCTTTCTCTTCACCACTCACATCCATCCTTCATAAAACCCCACCTACCTCACCATTCAAAATTCAAACCACTTTCCCACCCAAACCCACCCTCAAATGGCCGAACCCTACCCTTCCAATTCTCCTATATAAACCCTCCTTCACTACTTCATTTTCACACAACATACACACCACTTCTCCCCTTCTTGGCCGAAAACAAAAGCCATTCCCTTTCCCCTCATTTCTTCTTCTTCTACTCTCTTCTTTCTTCTTTTGCTCGAGGACGAGCAAACCTTTTAAGTTTGGTGTGGTAAAAGCATTGCTTTTTGTTTTTCCATAACCATTTATGGCATCCAAGGCCGGAGAAACCTCTAGAAAGAGGAAAGGGAAGGCAAAAGCTTCCACTTCCGAGTCATGGGTGATGGAGAGATTCATCTCAAGGGTGCATCAAGACCACTTCTATGAAGTTGTGGCCTTGAAAAAGGCGATCCCCGAGGTCCCTTTTTCACTCAAAAAGGGTGAATATCCGGAGATCCGACATGAGATCCGAAGAAGAGGTTGGGAAGTTCTTACCAACCCCATTCAACAAGTCGGAATCTTGATGGTTCAAGAGTTCTATGCCAATGCATGGATCACTAAGAACCATGATCAAAGTGTGAACCCGAATCCAAAGAATTATCTTACTATGGTTCGGGGGAAATACTTGGATTTTAGTCCGGAAAGTGTGAGGGTGGCGTTCAACTTGCCCATGATGCAAGGATATGAACATCCTTACACTAGAAGGGTTAACTTTGATCAAAGGTTGGACCAAGTCCTCACGATCATATGTGAGGAGGGCGCCCAATGGAAGAGAGATTCAAGAGGGAAGCCGGTTCAATTGAGAAGGCATGACCTCAAGCCCGTGGCTAGAGGATGGTTAGAGTTTATACAATGCTCAATCATTCCCACTAGCAACCGGTCCGAAGTTACCATAGACCGGGCTATCATGATCCATAGCATCATGATTGGAGAAGAAATAGAAGTTCATGAGGTTATAGCCCAAGAACTCTATAAGGTGGCGGACAAGTCCTCTACCTTGACAAGGTTAGCCTTTCCTCATCTCATTTGTCACCTCTATTATTCAGTTGGAGTTGACATAGAGGGAGACATCCCTATTGATGAGGACAAGCCCATCACCAAGAAGAGGATGGAGCACACAAGAGACCCCACTCATCATGAGATCCCTGAGATTCCTCAAGGGATGCACTTTCCTCCACAAAACTATTGGGAGCAATTAAACACCTCCCTAGGAGAATTGAGTTCCAACATGGGGCAACTAAGGGTGGAGCATCAAGAACACTCCATCATCCTCCATGAAATTAGAGAAGATCAAAGAATCATGAGAGAAGAGCAACAAAGACAAGGAAGAGACATTGAGGAGCTCAAGCACTCCATAGGATCTTCAAGAGGAAGAGAGAGCCGCCATCACTAAGGTGGACCCGTTCCTTGATTTCCTTGTTCTTTATTCTTCTGTTTTTCGAATTTTAGTGCTTATGTTTATCTATGTTTGTGTCTTGTGATCATTAGTGTCTTAGTGTCTATGCCTTAAAGTTATGAATGTGCTATGAATCCATCACCTTTCTTGAATAAAAACGTGCTTAAATTGAAAAGGAAAGAATTGCATGAATTTTGAATTTTATAACAGTTTAATTATTTTGATGTGGTGGCAATATTTTTGTTTTCTGAATGTATGCTTAAACAGTGCATATGTATCTTGAATTTGTGGTTCATGAATGTTGGCTCTTGAAAGAATGATGAAAAAGGAGACATGTTACTGAGGATCTGAAAAATCATTACAATGATTCTTGAAGCAAGAAAAAGCATTACTATTCAAAAAAAAACGAAAAAAAAGAAAAAGAGAAAGAAAAGAAAGAAAAATAAAGTTGTGATCCAAGGCAATAAGAGTGTGCTTAAGAACCCTGGACACCTCTAATTGGGGACTCTAGCAAAGCTGAGTCACAATCTGAAAAGGTTCACCCAATTATGTGTCTGTGGCATGTATGTATCTGGTGGTAATACTGGAAGACAGAGTGCTTTGGGCCACAGCGAAGACTCAATAAATGGCTATGTTCAAGAATCATCATACTCTACTAGGAGAATCAATAACACTATCTGGATTCTAAGTTCCTAAAGAAGCCAATCATTCTGAATTTCAAAGGATAGAGTGAGATGCCAAAACTATTCAGAGGCAAAAGGCTAAAAGCCCCGCTCATCTAATTAATACTGATCTTCATAGATGTTTTTGGAATTCATTGCATATTCTCTTCTTTTTATCTTATTCGATTTTCAGTTGCTTGAGGACAAGCAACAATTTAAGTTTGGTGTTGTGATGAGCGGATAATTTGTACGCTTTTTGGCATTGTTTTTAGTATGTTTTTGGTATGATATAGTTAGTTTTTAGTATATTTTTATTAGTTTTTAGTTAAAATTTACTTTTCTGGACTTTACTATGAGTTTGTGTATTTTTCTGTGATTTCAGGTATTTTCTGGCTGAAATTGAGGGACCTGAGCAAAAATCTGATTCAGAGACTAAAAAGGACTGCAGATGCTGTTGGATTCTGACCTCTCTGCACTCGAAGTGGATTTTCTGGAGCTACAGAAGCCCAATTGGCGCGCTCTCAACGGCGTTGGAAAGTAGACATCCTGGGCTTTCCAGAAATATATGATAGTCCATACTTTGCCCAAGATTTGATGGCCCAAACTGGCGTTCAAAGTCACCTTCAAGATTTCCAGCGTTAAACGCCGGAACTGGCACCCAAATGGGAGTTAAACGCCCAAACTGGCACTAAAGCTGGCGTTTAACTCCAAGAAGAGTCTCTACACGAAAATGCTTCATTGCGCAGCCCAAGTACACACCAAGTGGGCCCGGAAGTGGATTTTTATGTCATTTACTCATTTCTGTAAACCCTAGGCTACTAGTTCTCTATAAGTAGGACCTTTTACTATTGTATTTGTAGACTTGGTAGCTATCTTCATTTTTATGCTATCTTAGATCATTGGGAGGCTGGCCATTCGGCCATGCCTAGACCTTGTTCTTATGTATTTTCAACGGTGGAGCTTCTACACACCATAGATTAAGGTGTGGAGCTCTGCTGTACCTCGAGTATTAATGCAATTACTATTGTTCTTCCATTCAATTTTGCTTGTTCTTGTTCTAAGATATCACTTGTTCTTCAACTTGATGAATGTGATGATCCGTGACACTCATCATCATTCTCACCTATGAACATGTGACTGACAACCACCTCTGTTCTACCTTCGATTGGGTGAATATCTCTTGGATTCCTGATTGCACGATGCATGGTTGATCGCCTGACAACCGAGTGCTCGCCTGACAACCGAGCCAACCATTCCGTGAGATCAGAGTCTTCGTGGTATAGGCTAGAACTGATGGCGGCATTCAAGAGAATCCGGAAGGTCTAACCTTGTCTGTGGTATTCTGAGTAGGATTCAATGATTGAATGACTGTGACGTGCTTCAAACTCCTAGCAGGCGGGGCGTTAGTGACAGACGCAAAAGAATCGATGGATTCTATTCCGGCCTGACCGAGAACCGACAGATGATTATCCATGCTGTGACAGAGCATAGGCAACGTAATCACTGAGAGGATGGGAGGTAGCCATTGACAACGGTGAAACCCGACATAAGCTTGCCATGGAAAGGAGTAAGAAGGATTGGATGAAGACAGTAGGAAAGCAGAGAGACGGAAGGGAAGGCATCTTCATGCGCTTGTCTGAAGTTCCTACCAATGAATTACATAAGTACCTCTATCTTTATCTTTATGTTTATTTCGTTCATCATCATGTCCATTTGAGTTTGCCTGACTAAGATTTACAAGATGACCATAGCTTGCTTCATACTAACAATCTCCGTGGGATCGACCCTTACTCGCGTAAGGTTTATTACTTGGACGACCCAGTGCACTTGCTGGTTAGTTGTGCGAAGTTGTGTAATGCCATGGTACTGAGCTACCAAGTTTTTGGGGTTCATGACCGGGGATTATGAGAGTTGTGAAAAGTATTGTTCACAATTTCGCGCACCAGGAGGTTCCAACATTGCTCTGAGTATCTGTGAGTCTCCATGAGAGCCCACTGTCAAGCTACTAACATTAAAGAAGCGCTTGTTGGGAGGCAACCCAATGTTATATTTATCTATTTTCCTTTTGTTATTTTATGTTTTCTGTAGGTTGATGATCATGGGAAGTCACAAAATCAATTGAAAAAGCAAAAACAGAATGAAAAATAGAAAGAAAAATAGCACACCCTGGAGGAAAACTTGCTGGCGTTTAAACGCCAGTAAGGGCAGCAAATGGGCGTTTAACGCCCAGTCTGGCACCATTCTGGGCGTTTAACGCCAGAAAGGGGCACCAGACTGGCATTAAATGCTAGGAAAGGGCAGGAAGTTGGGGTTAAACACCAGAAATGGGCACTAGCCCGGCGTTTAACGCCAGAATTGGCATAAAGAGTATTTTTGCTCGCCACTTGGTGCAGGGATGAATTTTCCTTGACACCTCAGGATCTGTGGACCCCACAGGATCCCCACCTACCCCACCACTCTCTCTCTTCTTCACCCATTCACCAATCACCTCAATACCTCTTCCCCAAAAATCCCTCACCTATCAAATCCCACTATTCTCTTCACCATTCACATCCATCCTTCATAAAACCCCACCTACCTCACCATTCAAATTCAAACCACTTTCCCTCCCAAACCCACCCATAATGGCCGAACCATACACCCCCTCTCCACTCCTATATAAACCCATCTTCACTCTTTCATTTTTACACAAACTAAACACTACTTCTCCCCCTTGGCCGAACCACAACGCCACCTCCATCTCCTCTATTTCTTCTTCTTCTACTCTCTTCTTTCTTCTTTTGCTCGAGGATGAGCAAACCTTCTAAGTTTGGTGTGGTAAAGGCATTGCTTTTTGTTTTTCCATAACTATTTATGGCATCTAAGGCCGGAGAAACCTCTAGAAAGAGGAAAGGGAAGGCAAAAGCTTCCACCTCCGAGTCGTGGGAGATGCAGAGATTCATCTCAAGGGTGCATCAAGACCACCTCTATGAAGTTGTGGCCATGAAGAAGGTGATCCCCGAGGTCCCTTTCAAACTCAAAAAGAGTGAATATCCGGAGATCCGGCATGAGATCCGAAGAAGAGGTTGGGGAGTTCTTACCAACCCCATTCAACAAGTCAAAATCTTAATGGTTCAAGAGTTCTATGCCAATGCATGGATCACCAAGAACCATGATCAAAGTGTGAACCCGGACCCAAAGAATTGGCTTACAATGGTTCGGGGGAAATACTTAGATTTCAGTTCGGAAAATGTAAGGATGGCATTCAACTTGCCCATGATGCAAGGAGATGAACACCCTTACACTAGAAGGGTCAACTTTGATCAAAGGTTGGACCAAGTCCTCATAGACATTTGTGAAGAGGGCGCTCAATAGAAGAGAGATTCAAGAGGGAAGCCAGTTCAACTGAGAAGGCATGACCTCAAGCCCGTGGCTAGGGGATGGTTGGAGTTTATCCAACGCTCAATTATTCCCACTAGCAACCGGTCCGAAGTTACTATAGACCAGTCTATCATGATTCATAGCATCATGATTAGAGAGGAAATAGAAGTTCATGAGGTCATATCCCAAGAACTTTATAAGGTGGCGGACAAGTCCTCTACCTTGGCAAGGTTAGCCTTCCCTCATCTCATTTGTCACCTCTGTTATTCAGTTGGAGTTGACATAGAGGGAGACACCCTCATTGATGAAGACAAGCCCATTACTAAGAAAAGGATGGAGCAAACAAGAGACCCCACTCATCATGAAATCCCTGAGATGCCTCAAGGGATGCACTTTCCTCCACAAAACTATTGGGGGCAAATCAACACCTCCCTAGGTGAATTGAGTTCCAACATGGGACAACTAAGGGTGGAGCATCAAGAACAAGAGGAAGAACAAGCCACCATCACTAAGGTGGACCCGTTCTTTAACTTCCTTGTTCTTTAGTTTCTTGTTTTTCGAAATTTTCATGCTTATGTTTATCCGTGTTTGTGTCTTATGATCATTAGTGTCTTAGTGTCTATGCCTTTAAGTTATGAATGTCCTATGAATCCATCACCTTTCTTAAATGAAAAATGTTCTCAATTGAAAAAGAGAAGAATTGCATGAATTTTGAATTTTATAATAGATTAATTATTTTGATGTGGTGGCAATACTTTGGTTTCTGAATGTATGCTTGAACAGTGCATATGTCTTTTGAATTTGTTGTTCACGAATGTTGGCTCTTGAAAGAATGATGAAAAAGGAGACATGTTACTGAGGATCTGAAAAATCACAAAAATGATTCTTGAAGCAAGAAAAAGCAGTGAATTCAAAAAAAAAAAAGAAAGAAAAAACGAAAAAAAGGGGAAAAGAAAAAGAAATAATAAAATTGTGATCCAAGGTAAAAAGAGTGTGCTACAGAACCCTGGACACCTCTAATTGGGGACTCTAGCAAAGCTGAGTCACAATCTGAAAAGGTTCACCCAGTTATGTGTCTGTGGCATGTATGAATCCGGTGGTAATACTGGAAGACAGAGTGCTTTGGGCCACAGCCAAGACTCATAAAGTAGCTATGATCAAGAATCATCATACCTAACAAGGAGAATCAATAACACTATCTGGATTCTGAGTTCCTATAGAAGCCCATCATTCTGAATTTCAAAGGATAAAGTGAGATGCCAAAACTGTTCAGAGGCAAAAAGCTAAAAGCCCCGCTCATCTAATTAATACTGATCTTCATAGATGTTTTTGGAATTCATTGCATATTCTCTTCTTTTTATCTTATTTGATCTTCAGTTGCTTGAGGACAAGCAACAATTTAAGTTTGGTGTTGTGATGAGCGGATAATTTGTACGTTTTTTGGCATTGTTTTTAGTATGTTTTTAGTATGTTTTAGTTAGTTTTACTATATTTTTATTAGTTTTTAGTTAAAATTCACTTTTCTGGACTCTACTGTGAGTTTGTGTGTTTTTCTGTGATTTCAGGTATTTTCTGGCTGAAATTGAGGGACCTGAGCAAAAATCTGACTCAGAGGCTGAAAAGGACTGCAGATGCTGTTGGATTCTGACCTCCCTACACTCAAAGTGGATTTTCTGGAGCTACAGAAGCCCAATTGGCGCGCACTCAACCGCGTTGGAAAGTAGACATCCTGGGCTTTCCAGCAATGTATAATAGTCCATCCTTTGCCCGAGATTTGATGGCCCAAACCGGCGTTCCAAATCAGCTCAAAACTGCCCGGCGTCAAACGCCGGAATTGGCACAAGAATGGGAGTTAAACGCCCAAACTGGCACAAAAGCTGGCGTTTAACTCCAAGAAGAGTCTCTACATGAAAATGCTTCAATGCTCAGCCCAAGCACACACCAAGTGGGCCCAGAAGTGGATTTTTATGTCATTTACTCATTTCTGTAAATCCTAGGCTACTAGTTCTCTATAAGTAGGACCTTTTACTATTGTATTTTTAATCTTTTGATCATGTTTTTATGATTGAACCCTCTATGGGAGGCTGGCCATTCAGCCATGCCTAGACCTTGTTCTTATGTATTTTCAACGGTGGAGTTTCTACACACCATAGATTAAGATGTGGAGCTCTGCTGTACCTTGAGTATTAATGCAATTACTATTGTTCTTCTATTCAATTCAGCTTATTCTTGTTCTAAGATATTCATTCGCATCGAAGAACATGATGAATGTGATGATTATGTGGTATAAGCTAGAATTGATGGCGGCATTCAAGAGAATCTGGAAGGTCTAAACCTTGTCTGTGGTATTTGAGTAGGATTCAAGGATTGAATGACTGTGACGAGCTTCAAACTCGCGATTGTGGGGCGTTAGTGACAGACGCAAAAGAATCACTGGATTCTATTCCAACATGATCGAGAACCGACAGCTGAATAGCCGTGCTGTGACAGAGCGCGTTGAACATTTTCACTGAGAGGATGAGAGGTAGCCACTGACAACAGTGAAACCCTAGATACAGCTTGCCAGGGAAAGGAGTAAGAAGGATTGGATAAAGACAGTAGGAAAGCAGAGAGATGGAAGGGACAAAGCATCTCCATACGCTTATCTGAAATTCTCACCAATGAATTACATAAGTATCTCTATCTTTATTTTATGCTTTATTCATAAATCATTCATAACCATTTGAATCTGCCTGACTGAGATTTACAAGATAACCATAGCTTGCTTCATACCAACAATCTCTGTGGGATCGACCCTTACTCGCGTAAGGTTTATTACTTGGACGACCCAGTGCACTTGCTGGTTAGTTGTGCGAAGTTGTGATAAAGAGTTGAGATTGCAATTGAGCGTACCATGTTGATGGCGCCATTGATGATCACAATTTCGTGCACCACGTTTTTCATAAGATAGGTGCAGCGTTGGGACAGAGGCATAACAAGCTTCTGCACGTCATTTATTATGCTAGTCGTGTTTTAAATGATGCACAGAAGAATTACACAACCACAGAAAAAGAGTTACTTGTAGTGGTTTATGCCATTGACAAGTTTAGATCCTATCTAGTAGGATCAAAAGTGATTGTGTACACTGACCATGCTGCTCTTAAATATCTACTCACAAAGCAGGATTCAAAACCTAGGCTCATAAGATGGGTGTTGCTTCTACAAGAGTTTGATATAGAAATAAGAGACAGAAAAGGGACAGAGAATCAAGTAGCTGATCACCTGTCCCGGATAGAACCAGTAGCGGGAGCGCCCCACCCTCGTATTGAGATCTCTGAAACCTTTCTGGATGAGAAACTCTTCACCATTCAGGAAGTACCATGGCTTGCAGACAGGAAAGGGAAGAAGCCTAAAAAGCTTCTCTCAAACAGAGTCAAACAGAGCCCCCACAGTCAAACTCTAAGTTTGGTGTTGGGAGGCCACAACCAAATTCTAAGTTTGGTGTTGAACCCCCACAGTCAAACTCTAAGTTTGGTGTTGGGACGTTCCAACATTGCTCTGAGTATCTATGAGGCTCCATGAGAGCCCACTGTCATGCTAATGACATTAAAGAAGCGTTTGTTGGGAGGCAACCCAATGTCATTGGTGGACGAAATTGTGATTCCTATTTTCTTGTAATTGGATTTTAGAAATTAGCACTAGTGGACACAACTCCGTTCAACTAACCAGCAAGTGTACTGGGTCGTCCAAGTAATAAACCTTACGTGAGTAAGGGTCGAATCCACAGAGATTGTTGGTATGAAGCAAGCTATGGTCACCTTGCAAATCTCAGTTAGGCAGATTAAAAATGGTTTATGGGTTTTCGAATAATTAATAATAAAAAGAAGAAATAATAAAAGGGATAGAACACTTATGCAGATTTATTGGTGGGAATTTCAGATAAGCGGATGGAGATGCTGTAGAGCTCTTGGACGCCTGTTCTCCTACTCCTTCTACTCAGTCCTTCTTACTCCTTTCCATGGCAAGCTTTGTATAGGGGTTCACCATCAACTGTGGCTACTTTCATTCCTCACGGGGAAATATCCTGTGCGGCTGTCACTCGCACAGCTAACCAGTCTGGAGGCATCACCCATGGCTGATGGCTACATCCCATCCTCGCAGTGAAAACTATGCTAACGCACTCTGTCACAGTACGGCTAATCACCGGTTGGTTCCCGCTCCTACTGGAATAGAATCCCTCTTTTGCGTCTGTCACTAACGCCCAGCAGGTTAAAGTTTGAAGCACGTCACGGTCATTCATTACCGGAATCCTACTCGGAACACCACAGACAAGGTTGGACTTTCCGGATTCCCAGGATCCTACTCGGAATACCACAGACAAGGTGAGACTTTCCGGATCCTCATAAATGCCGCCATCTATCTAGCTTATACCACGAAGATTCTGTTGGGGAATCTAAGAGATACACATTCAAGCTCTGTTGCATGTAGAACGGACATGGTTGTCAATCACGCACATTCATAAGTGAGAATAATAATGAGGGTAATTGAACTCATTACATTCATCATGTTCTTGGGTACGAATGAATATCTTGGAATAAGAATAAGAGAGATTTGAATAAAAGAAGATAGAATTTCATTAATACTTGAGGTACAGCAGAGCTCCACACCCTTAATCTATGGTGTGCAGAAACTCCACCGTTGAAAATACATAAGCAAAGGGTTCAGGCATGGCCGAATGGCCAGCCTCCCTAAACGTGATCAATGATCCCCTAAGATGAAGAATAAAACAAAACTGAGATCAAAGATGTCTAATACAATAGATAAATGTCCTATATATACTAGACTAGCTACTAGGGTTTACATGAGTAAGTAATTGATGCATAAATCCACTTCCGGGGCCCACTTGGTGTATGCTTGGGCTGAGCTTTGATCATTCCACGAGCTAAGGCATTTCTTGGCGTCAAACTCCAGGTTATGACGTGTTTTGGGCGTTCAACTCCGGATAATGACGTTTTTCTGGCGTTTAACTCCAGACAGCAGCGTGTACTTGGCGTTTAACGCCAAGTTACGTCGTCAATCTTCGAATAAAGTATGGACTATTATATATTGCTGGAAAGCCCTGGATGTCTAATTTCCAACGCCGTTGAGAGCGCGCCAATTGGAGTTCTGTAGCTCCAGAAAATCCATTTCGAGTGCAGGGAGGTCAGATTCCAACAGCATCAGCAGTCCTTTTGTCAGCCTTCTTCAGAGTTTTGCTCAAATCCCTCAATTTCAGTCAGAATTTACCTGAAATCACAGAAAAACACACAAACTCATAGTAAAGTCCAGAAATGTGAATTTAACATAAAAACTAATAAAAACATCCCTAAAAGTAGCTTAAACTTACTAAAAACTATATGAAAACAATGCCAAAAAGCGTATAAATTATCCGCTCATCACAACACCAAACTTAAATTGTTGCTTGTCCCCAAGCAACTGAAAATCAAAGAGGATAAAAAGAAGAGAATATACTATAAGGTCCAAAATATCAATGAATATTAATTTAATTAGATGAGCGGGACTTGTAGCTTTTTGCTTCTGAACAGTTTTGGCATCTCACTTTTTCCTTTGAAGTTTAGAGTGATTGGCTTCTCTAGGAACTTAGAATTTCAGATAGTGTTATTGACTCTCCTAGTTAGGTATGTTGATTCTTGAACACAGCGACTTTATGAGTCTTGGCTGTGGCCCTAAGCACCTTGTCTTCCAGTATTACCACCGGATACACAAATGCCACAGACACATAACTGGGTGAACCTTTTCAGATTGTGACTCAGCTTTGCTAAAGTCCCCAGTTAGTGGTGTCCAGAGCTCTTAAGCACACTCTTTAGCTTTGGATCACGACTTTAACCATTCAGTCTCAAGCTTTTCACTTGGACCTTCATGACACAAGCACATGGTTAGGGATAGCTTGATTTAGCCGCTTAGGCCTGGATTTTATTTCCTTGGGCCCTCCTATCCATTAATGCTCAAAGCCTTGGATCTTTGCTAAAATTTTCGCCACTTCTTTTTTTTTTTTTTTTTGCTGCTTTTTCTTGCTTCAAGAATCAATTTCATGATGTTTTTCAGATCATCAATAACATTTCTCTTTGTTCATCATTCTTTCAAGAGCCAACAATTTTAACACTCATAGACAACAAGATCAAAAATATGCACTGTTCATTCATTCATTCAGAAAACAAAAATTATTGCCACCACATCAATATAATTAAATTAAATTCACTAATAATTTCGAAAATTATGTACTTCTTGTTCTTTTGAATTAAAACATTTTTCTTTTAAGAGAGGTGAAAGACTAATGGATTTTATTCATAGCTTTAAGGCATGGTTACACACTAATGATCATGAAGTAGAGACACAAAAACATAGATAAACATAACACTTAAAAACCGAAAACAGAAAGAAAATAAAGAACAAGGAATGAATCCACCTCTAGTGGCGTCTTCTTCTTGAAGGACCAATGATGTTCTTCAACTCTTCTATGTCCCTTCCTTGCCTTTGTTGCTCCTCCCTCATTGCTCTTTGATCTTCTCTTATTTCTTGGAGAGTGAGGGCGTGTTCATGGTGTTCCACCCTTAGTTGTTCCACATTATGGCTCAAGTCTTCTAAGGAGGTACTGAGTTGCTCCCAATAGTTGTTAGGAGGAAAGTGCATTCCATGAGGCATTTGTTGATGAACTTCCTCATGTTCTCCTTGGGGGCCGTGAGGAACTTCCCTTGTTTGCTCCATCCTCTTCTTGGTGATGGGCTTGTCTTCTTCAATGGAGACATCTCCATCTATGATAACTCCGGCTGAATAACATAGATGGCATATGAGGTGGGGGAAGGCTAGCCGTGCCAAGTATGAAGGCTTGTCAGCTATTTTGTAGAGTTCATTAGAGATGACTTCATGAACCTCCACTTCCTCTCCAATCATGATGCTATGAATCATGATGGCCCGATCCACAGTAACTTCAGATCGGTTGCTTGTAGGGATGATGGATCTTTGGATGAACTCCAACCATCCTCTAGCTACAGGCTTGAGGTCCAGTCTTCTTAGTTGGACTGGTTTGCCTTTGGAGTCTACTCTCCATTGGGCGCCTTCCACACAAATGTCCATTAGGACTTGGTCCAACCTTTGATTAAAGTTGACTCTTCTTGTGTAGGGGCGTTCATCACCTTGCATCATGGGTAGATGAAACGCCAACCTCACATTTTCCGGACTGAAATCTAAGTATTTCCCCCGAACCATTGTGATATAGTTCTTTGGATTTGGGTTCATACTTTGATCATGGTTCCTAGTGATCCATGCATTAGCATAGAACTCTTGAACCATCAATAATCCGACTTGTTGCATGGGGTTGGTTATGACTTCCCACCCTCTTCTTTAGATCTCATGTCGGATTTCCGGATACTCATTCTTTTTGAGCTTGAAAGGGACCTCGGGGATCACCTTTTTCTTTGCCACAACATCATAGAAGTGGTCTTGGTGGCTTTTGGAGATGAATCTCTCTTTCTCCCATGACTCGGAAGTGGAAGCTTTTGCCTTCCCTTTTCCTTCTCTTGAGGAAACTCCGGTCTTGGGTGCCATTGATGGTGAATGAAAAATAAAAAGCTTAGGCTTTTTACCACACCAAACGTAAGATTTGCTCGTCCTCGAGCAAAAAGAAAAGAAGAGTAGAAGAAGAAGAAGAGAATGTGGAAGAGGGGGAGAGAAGTGGGTTCGGCTATATGAGAGAAGAATGGGTAGTGTTGTGTGAAAATGAAGAAGAAAGGAGAGGTATTTATAGGGAGGGGGGAGGGTTAGGTTTCGGCCATTTTGGGTGGGAAAGGGTGGGAAATTGAATTTGAATGTAATGGAGGTAGGTGGGATTTATGGGGAAGAGGAGGTTGATGTGAATGGTGCATGGGGAAATTGGGAAGAGGGGTTGAGGTGATTGGTGAAGGTTTTTGGGAAGTGTGACATTGAAAATGAGATTTGGATTAGGAGAGTGTGATTAGGATTAAAAGAAAAGGTAGGTGGGGATCTTGTGGGGTCCACAGATCCTGAGGTGGGGATCCTGTGGGGTCCACAGATCCTGAGGTGAAAAGAAATACCATTCCTTCACCATATAGGCGTGTAAATTGCCTTCATGCACCATTCTGGCGTTCAAACGCCCATTGGTGCATGTTCTGGGCGTTAAACGCCCATGTGATGCTTGTTTCTGGCGTTGAACGCCAGTTTCAAGCTTGTTTCTGGCGTTCAGCGCCAGATTGTCCTCTGTGTGCGCATCCTGGCGTTAAACGCCAGGATGTAGCTTGTTTTGGGCGTTCAGCGCCAGAAAGATGCTCTGTTCTGGCGTTGAACGCCAGCCAGATGCATCTTCTGGGCGTTGAACGCCAGCCCGTGCGTCCTCCAGGGTGAAAAATATTTTTCTTCTGTTTTTGACTCTGTTTTTAAGGTTTTTGATTTTTTCATGACTCCTCATGATCATGTACCTAATTAAACACAAAAATAACAAAGAAACAAAATAAAATAAAATTAGATAAATAAAATTGGGTTGCCTCCCAACAAGCGCTTCTTTAATGTCAATAGCTTGACAGTGGCTCTCATGGAGCCACAGGATGATCAGGTCAATTTAGTGTGTTGTCTCCACACCAAACTTAGAGTTTGGATATGGGGTTTGAACACCAAACTTAGAGTTTGGTTGTGGCCTCACAACACCAAACTTAGAGTTTGACTGTGTGGGTTCTTCTTGACCTTGAACTGAGAGAAGCTCTTCATGCTTACTCTCTTTTGTCACAGAGGGATGGCCATGTGCTTGAAACACAAGGTATTCCCCATTCAATTGAAGGACTAACTCTCCTCTGTTGACATCTATCACAGCTTCTGCTGTGGCTAGGAAAGGTCTTCCTAGGATGATGCATTCATCATCTTCCTTCCTAGTATCTAGGATTATGAAATCAGCAGGGATGTAAAGGCCTTCAACCTTCACTAGTACGTCCTCTACCATTCCATACGCTTGTCTCATTGACTTGTCTGCCAATTGTAATGAGAACAAGGCAGGTTGTACCTCAATGATTCCCAGCTTCTCCATTACAGAGAGTGGCATAAGATTTATCCCTGACCCAAGATCACATAGAGCTTTTTCAAAGCTCATGGTGCCAATGGTGTAAGGTATTAAGAACTTGCCAGGATCTTGTTTCTTTTGAGGTAGAGTTTCCTGAATCCAAGTATCTAAATCACTAATGAGCAAGGGAGGTTCACTTTCCCAAGTCTCATTACCAAATAGCTTGGCATTCAGCTTCATGATAGCTCCTAGATATTGAGCAACTTGCTCTTCAGTCACATCTTCATCCTCTTCAGAGGATGAATATTCTTCAGAGCTCATGAATGGCAGAAGGAGATTTAGTGGAATCTCTATGGTCTCTAATTGAGCCTCAGATTCCTTTGGATCCTTAATAGGATACTCCTTCTTGCTTGAAGGACGTCCCAGGAGGTCTTCCTCACTAGGATTTTCGTCCTCCTCCTCCTTAGTGCATTCGGCCACTTTGATCAAATCAATGGCCTTGCACTCTCCTTTTGGATTCTCTTCTGTATTACTTGGGAGAATACTGGGAGGAGTTTCAATAACTCTCTTACTCAGCTGGCCTACTTGTGCCTCCAAATTTCTAATGGAAGATCTGGTTTCATTCATGAAACTGAAAGTGGCCTTTGACAGATCAGAGACTATATTAGCTAAATTAGAATTGTTTTGTTCAGCATTCTCTATCTGTTGCTGAGAAGATGATGGATATGGCTTACTATTATTCAGCCTATTGCGTCCACCATTATTGAAGCCTTGTTGAGGCTTTTGTTGATCCTTCCAGGAGAAATTTGGATGATTTCTCCATGATGGGTTATAGGTATTTCCATATGGTTCACCCAGATAATTAACCTCTGCCATGGCAGGGTTCTCAGGATCATAAGCTTCTTCAGAAGCTGCCTCTCTAGTACTGTTGGATGCATGTTGCAATCCATTCAGATTTTGAGAGATAATGTTGACCTGTTGAGTCAACATTTTGTTCTGAGCCAATATGGCATTCAGAGCATCAATTTCAAGAACTCCTTTCTTCTGAGGTACCCCATTGTTCACGGAATTCCTCTCAGAAGTATACATGAACTGGTTGTTTGCAACCATGTCAATGAGTTCTTGAGCCTCTTCAGGCGTCTTCTTCAGGTGAATAGATCCACCTGCAGAGTGATCCAGTGACATTTTCGAAAATTCAGAGAGACCATAATAGAATATATCTAATAGGGTCCATTCTGAAAACATGTCAGATGGACATCTCTTGGTCAGCTGCTTGTATCTTTCCCAAGCTTCATAGAGGGATTCACCATCTTTTTGTTTGAAGGTTTGAACATCCACTCTCAGCTTGCTCAGCTTTTGAGGAGGAAAGAATTTATCCAAGAAGGCAGTGACCAGCTTGTCCCAGGAGTCCAGGCTATCCTTAGGTTGTGAATCCAACCATATTCTAGCTCTGTCTCTTACAGCAAAAGGGAAAAGCATGAGTCTGTAGACTTCAGGATTGACTCCATTCGTCTTTACAGTATCACAGACTTGCAAGAACTCAGTTAAAAACGGATAGGGATCTTCAGATGGAAGCCCATAAAACTTGCAGTTTTGTTGCATTAATGCAACTAGTTGAGGCTTAAGCTCAAAGTTATTGGCTCCAATGGCAGGAATGGAGATGCTTCTTCCATCAAACTTGGATGTTGGCTTTGTGAAGTCACCAAGCATTCTCCTTGCATTATTATTATTATTATTTTCGGCTGCCATGTCCTTCTCTTGTTCGAAAATTTCTGAAAGGTTATTTCTGGATTGTTGTAATTTAGCTTCTCTTAATTTTCTCTTCAGAGTCCTTTCAGGTTCTGGATCAGCTTCAACAAGAGTGTCTTTATCCTTGTTCCTGCTCATAAGAAAGAGAAGAAAATAAGAAAAGAAAAAGGAATCCTCTATGTCACAGTGTAGAGATTCCTTTGTGTTAGTAGAAGAAGAAGGGGGTAGAAGAATGAAGAAGGATGAAGAAGAATTCGAATTTAGATGAAGTGAGGTGAAGAGAAGTGTTAGTAATTAATTAATTAAATGGAATAAGAAAAGAGAAGAGAAATTTTCGAAAATAATTTTGAAAAAATGGTTAGTGATTTTCGAAAATTAAAGATGAGATGAGATTAAAATTAAAATTTAAAACAATTAAAAAGAATTTTTGAAAAAGAGAGGGAGGATTTTCGAAAATTAGAGAGAGATAGGTAGTTAGGTAGTTTTGAAAAAGATAAGAAACAAACAAAAAGTTAGTTAGTTGATTGAAAAAGATTTGAAATCAAATTTTGAAAAAGATAAGAAGATAAGAAGTTAGATAGGATATTTTGAAATCAAATTTTGAAAAAGGTAAAATTTTTTTGAAAAAGATAAGATAAAAGATAAAAAGATATATTTGAAAAAGATATTTTGAAAAAGATTTAATTTTTAAAAAGACTTAACTAACAAGAAACTACAAGATAAGATTCTAGAACTTAAAGATTGAACCTTTCTTAACAAGAAAGTAACAAACTTCAAATTTTTGAACCAATCACATTAATTGTTAGCATATTTTCGAAAATTTGATAAAAAGATAAGAAAAAGATTTTGAAAATATTTTGAAAAATAATTTTGAAATTTTTGAAAATTATATAAAAAATGAAAAAGATATGATTTTTGAAAAAGATTTTGAAAAGATAAGATTTTTAAAATTGAAATTTTTGACTTGACTTGTAAGAAACAACTAATTTTTAAAAATTTTTGACCAAGTTAACCCAAAATTTCGAAAATTTGGAGGAAAATAAGGAAAAGATATTTTTTGATTTTTGAATTTTTAAAGAAAAACACAAAAATGACCCAAAACATGAAAATTTTGGATCAAGACACAAGATGCATGCAAGAATGCTATGAATGTCAAGATGAACACCAAGACCACTTTGAAGATCATGATGAACATCAAGAACATAATTTTGAAAATTTTTTTTTTTTTTGATGCAAAGAAAACATGCAACACACCAAACTTAGAAATTTTTAATGCATGGAAAATATGAATGCAAAAATGCACATGAAAAACAACAAAAGACACAAAACAAGAAATCATCAAGATCAAACAAGAAGACTTGTCAAGAACACTATGAATGCATGGGATTTTCGAAAAAATGCAAGAAAAATTTTAAAAGCATGCAATTGACACCAAACTTAAAAATTAACACAAGACTCAAACAAGAAACACAAAATATTTTTGATTTTTATGATTTTCTAAATTTTTTTGTATTTTTATTATATTTTTTTTTTCGAAAAACATTTTTGTAAAAACGAAAAATAAAAGAAAAAATTTTGAAAAAGATTTTTGAAAAGAAAATTACCTAATCTGAGCAACAAGATGAACCGTCAATTGTTCATACTCGAACAATCCCCAGCAACGGCGCCAAAAACTTGGTGGACGAAATTGTGATTCCTATTTTCTTGTAATTGGATTTTAGAAATTGGCACTAGTGGACACAACTCCGTTCAACTAACCAGCAAGTGTACTGGGTCGTCCAAGTAATAAACCTTACGTGAGTAAGGGTCGAATCCACAGAGATTGTTGGTATGAAGCAAGCTATGGTCACCTTGCAAATCTCAGTTAGGCAGATTAAAAATGGTTTATGGGTTTTCGAATAATTAATAATAAAAAGAAGAAATAATAAAAGGGATAGAACACTTATGCAGATTTATTGGTGGGAATTTCAAATAAGCGGATGGAGATGCTGTAGAGCTCTTGGACGCCTGTTCTCCTACTCCTTCTACTCAGTCCTTCTTACTCCTTTCCATGGCAAGCTTTGTATAGGGGTTCACCATCAACTGTGGCTACTTTCATTCCTCACGGGGAAATATCCTGTGCGGCTGTCACTCGCACAGCTAACCAGTCTGGAGGCATCACCCATGGCTGATGGCTACATCCCATCCTCGCAGTGAAAACTATGCTAACGCACTCTGTCACAGTACGGCTAATCACCGGTTGGTTCCCGCTCCTACTGGAATAGAATCCCTCTTTTGCGTCTGTCACTAACGCCCAGCAGGTTAAAGTTTGAAGCACGTCACGGTCATTCATTACCGGAATCCTACTCGGAACACCACAGACAAGGTTGGACTTTCCGGATTCCCAGGATCCTACTCGGAATACCACAGACAAGGTGAGACTTTCCGGATCCTCATAAATGCCGCCATCTATCTAGCTTATACCACGAAGATTCTGTTGGGGAATCTAAGAGATACACATTCAAGCTCTGTTGCATGTAGAACGGACATGGTTGTCAATCACGCACATTCATAAGTGAGAATAATAATGAGGGTAATTGAACTCATTACATTCATCATGTTCTTGGGTACGAATGAATATCTTGGAATAAGAATAAGAGAGATTTGAATAAAAGAAGATAGAATTTCATTAATACTTGAGGTACAGCAGAGCTCCACACCCTTAATCTATGGTGTGCAGAAACTCCACCGTTGAAAATACATAAGCAAAGGGTTCAGGCATGGCCGAATGGCCAGCCTCCCTAAACGTGATCAATGATCCCCTAAGATGAAGAATAAAACAAAACTGAGATCAAAGATGTCTAATACAATAGATAAATGTCCTATATATACTAGACTAGCTACTAGGGTTTACATGAGTAAGTAATTGATGCATAAATCCACTTCCGGGGCCCACTTGGTGTATGCTTGGGCTGAGCTTTGATCATTCCACGAGCTAAGGCATTTCTTGGCGTCAAACTCCAGGTTATGACGTGTTTTGGGCGTTCAACTCCGGATAATGACGTTTTTCTGGCGTTTAACTCCAGACAGCAGCGTGTACTTGGCGTTTAACGCCAAGTTACGTCCTCAATCTTCGAATAAAGTATGGACTATTATATATTGCTGGAAAGCCCTGGATGTCTAATTTCCAACGCCGTTGAGAGCGCGCCAATTGGAGTTCTGTAGCTCCAGAAAATCCATTTCGAGTGCAGGGAGGTCAGATTCCAACAGCATCAGCAGTCCTTTTGTCAGCCTTCTTCAGAGTTTTGCTCAAATCCCTCAATTTCAGTCAGAATTTACCTGAAATCACAGAAAAACACACAAACTCATAGTAAAGTCCAGAAATGTGAATTTAACATAAAAACTAATAAAAACATCCCTAAAAGTAGCTTAAACTTACTAAAAACTATATGAAAACAATGCCAAAAAGCGTATAAATTATCCGCTCATCAGTCATATTTATCTATTTTCTATTGTTATTTTATGTTTTCTATAGGTTGATGATCATGCGAAGTCACAAAAATAATTGAAAAAGCAAAAACAGAATGAAAAATAGAAAGAAAAACAGCACACCCTGGAGGAAAAGCTTGCTGGTGTTTAAACGCCAGTAAGGGCAGCAAATGGGCGTTTAACACCCAGTCTGGCACCATTCTGGGTGTTTAACGCCAGAAAGGGGCACCAGACTGGCGTTTAACGCCAGAAAAAAGCAGCAGCCCGGCGTTTAACACCAGGATTGGCAGAAGGGGCATTTTTATACGCCACTTGGTGTAGGGATGAGAAATCCTTGACACCTCATGATCTGTGGACCCCACAAGATCCCACCTACCTCACTTCTTCTTCTCTCCTCTTCACACCCTTCCATAACACTCTTCCCCAAAATAACCTCCACCAATCACCTCCATTAATCCTCCAAAACCATCATACAACCCACCTAAACCCACCCACTCAAATTCAAACCATCACTCCTTCCTTTTCCCACATCATAACCACCTAACACTCCCCTTGGCCGAACCACTCACACCTCTCCATTTCATCTATTTTCTTCTTCTTCTACTCCCTCTTCTCTTCGTTTGCTCGAGGACGAGAAAACCTTCTAAGTTTGGTGTGGTAAAAGCGTTGCTTTTTGTTTTTCCATAACCATGTATGACACTTAAGGCCAGAGAAACCTCTAAAAAGAGGAAAGGGAAGGCAAAACTTCCACCTCTGAGTCTGGAAGATGGAGAGATTCATCTCAAAAGCTCATCACTAAGAAAAGGATGGAGCAAACAAGAGCATGAGGAAATTCCTCATCATGAAATCCTTGAGATGCCTCAAGGGATGCACTTTCCTCCACAAAGTTATTGGGAGCAAATCAACACCTCCCTAGGAGAATTGAGTTCCAACATGGGACAACTAAGGGTGGAGCACCAAGAACATTCCATCCTCCTCCATGAAATTAGAGAAGATCAAAGAATCATGAGAGAAGAGCAACAAAGACAAGGAAGAGACATAGACGAGCTCAAAAGCACTCCATAGGATCTTCAAGAAGGAGAACTAGCCGTCATCACTAAGGTGGACCCGTTCCTTAATTTCCTTGTTCTTATTATTCTGTTTTTCGATTTCTATGCTTGATGTTCTATCTATGTTTGTGTTTTCACTACATGATCATTAGTATCTTAGTGTCTATGCCTTAAAGCTATGAATGTCCTATGAATCCATCACCCCTCTTAAATGAAAAATGCTTTAATCACAAAAGAACAAGAAGTACAGGATTTCGAATTCATCTTTGAAACTAGTTGAATTAGTTTGATGTGGTGACAATAATTTTGGTTTTCTGAATGAATGCTTGAACAGTGCATATGTCTTTTGAATTTGTTGATTAAAGAATGTTAAACTTGTTGGCTCTTGAAAGAATGATGGAAAAGGAGAAATGTTATTGAGGATCTGAAAAATTATCAAATTGATTCTTGAAGCAAGAAAAAGCCAAAAAAGAAAGAGAGAAAGAGAGAGAGAAGAAGAAAAAGCAAGCAGAAAAAGCCAATAGCCCTTTAAACCAAAAGACAAGGGTAAAAATAAAGAAAAAGATCCAAAGCAAAAAGAGTGTGCTTAAGAACCCTGGACACCTCTAATTGGGGACTCTAGCAAAGCTGAGTCACAATCTGAAAAGGTTCACCCAGTTATGTGTCTGTGGCATGTATGTATCCAGTGGTAATACTGGAAAACAGAGTGCTTCGGGCCACAGCCAAGACTCATAAAGTAGCTTTGTTCAAGAATCAACATACTTAACTAGGAAAATCAATAACACTATCTGAATTCTGAGTTCCTATAGATGCCAATCATTCTGAACCTCAAAGGATAAAGCGAGATGCCAAAACTGTTCAGAGGCAAAAAGCTACTAGTCCCGCTCATCTAATTGGAGCTAAGTTTTATTGATAGTTTGGAGTTTATAGTAAATTCTCTTTTTTTTATCCTATTTGATTTTCAGTTGCTTAGGGACAAGCAACAATTTAAGTTTGGTGTTGTGATGAGCGGATAATTTATATGCTTTTTGACACTGTTTTTAGTAATGTTTTAGTATATTTTAGTTAGTTTTTATTATATTTTTATTAGTTTTTAATTAAAATTCACTTTTCTGGGTTTTACTATGAGTTTGTGTGTTTTTCTGTGATTTCAAGTAATTTCTGGCTGAAATTGAGGGACCTGAGCAAAAATCTGATTCAGGGGCTGAAAAAGGACTGCAGATGCTGTTGGATTCTGACCTCCCTGCACTCGAAGTCAATTTTCTGGAGCTACAGAAGCCCAATTAGCGCGATCTGAACTGCGTTGGAAAGTAGACATGTTGGGCTTTCCAGAAATCTATAATAGTCCATACTGTGCCCGAGATTTGATGGCCCAAACCGGCATTGCAAATCAGCTTCAGAATTCCCGACGTTTAACGCCGGAACTGGCACAAAAATTGGAGTTAAACGCCCAAACTGGCACAAAAACTGGCGTTTAACTCCAGAAAAAGTCTCTACGCTTGAAAGCTTCAATGCTCAGCCCAATCACACACCAAGTGGATCCCGGAAGTGGATTTTTACGTCATTTACTCATTTCTGTATATCCTAGGTTACTAGTTCACTATAAATAGGATATTTTGACATTGTATCTTTAACTCATGACACATTACACGTTTCTCATTGTATCTTCTACGGCATGAGTCTCTAAACCCCATGGTTGGGGGTGAGGAGCTCTGCTGTGTCTTGATGGATTAATGCAATTACTACTGTTTTTCAATCAATCACGCTTGCTTCTATTCTAAGATATCACTTGTTCTTCAACTTGATGAATGTGATGATCCGTGACACTCATCATCATTCTCACCTATGAACATGTGCCTGACAACCACCTCCGTTCTACTTTAGATTAAGTGAATATCTCTTGGATTCCTTAACCAGAATCTTCGTGGTATAAGCTAGAATTGATGGTGGCATTCAAGATAATCCGGAAGGTCTAAACCTTGTCTGTGGTATTCTGAGTAGGATTCGAGGATTGAATGACTGTGACGAGCTTCAAACTCCTGAAGGCTGGGTGTTAGTGACAGACACAAAAGAATCACTGGATTCTATTCCAACCTGATTGAGAACCGACAGATGATTAGCCGTGCTGTGACAGAGCGCGTTGAACATTTTCACTGAGATGATGGGAGGTAGCCATTGACAATGGTGAAACCCTACATACAACTTGCTATGGAAGGAGCCTTGCGTGCATGAAGAAGAAGACAGTAGGAAAGAAGAGATTCAGAAGATAGAGGATCTCCAAAACCTCAACCTATTCTCCATTACTGCAAAACAAGTATTTATTTCATGTTCTTTTACTCTTCACAATTAAACCTGAGAATTATTGATATCCTGACTAAGAGTTACAAGATAACCATTGCTTGCTTCAAGCCGACAATCTCCGTGGGAATGACCCTTACTCACATAGGTATTACTTGGACGACCCAGTGCACTTGCTGGTTAGTTGTGCGGAAATGCAAAAGTGTGATTGTGATTTCGTGCATTGAGAACTTACTTCACAAGATTAACCCCACTCTGGTTTTTCATAACAATTTCTTTTATTTAGCTTAAAGGACAAGTATACATTTAAGCAGGGTGAAAATGAAAATCAGGAACTTAGACCAGCACACATAGACCTAAGCAATGAAATCTTAAACACAGAATTGAAAATTCCTAAGCCACTATGGAAGCATGTTCTATTTCATACGTGATTTTCCTTATTTAAAACTTGAAAAAGATAGAACGAAGAGGGAACTCCACCACCTTTTACTTCTGGGGAAGCTCATGCTCTCTCTCTTATTTGTCCTCTTTGTGTCCACTTGCGCTTCCCTGTATCTGTGTCATTCTGGCTCTTTTCCAATCTTTCAGTGCCTTCCTTACTGATTTATGACTCTTTTCTGCTCTTTCTCTTTCCTCTCGTACTAATTCATCCTTTACTTCCTCATATCTTGTGATCCCAGGGTGCAATACAGGCAGTTGTTCGACTAAGTATCTGAGCCTGGCTTGAGTGTTTATATGATATCCAGTCTCACTCATATATACTCCTTCTGAGAATGCTCTGTATTCATCAAAGAGATTCGTCTATTCTTTTTATTTCTGATGCATCTCATGAATGTGTGCACCTTGATGTGCTTGGATGTTGATTAGCTTTTGGATGGCTTCTTGTTGTTGATCTTGCTTTTAGTTCAACCTGTGGAAGGATTCACCCCATTGTCTCCCTTGTTCCAGTTACTGCTCCATCAATTGCTTTTGCCACTCCCCTTGTTGATTCATCCATCTAGAGAATGATTCTTCTTGACAATCCATCATTTGCAGTTGAAGCTCCTTCTATGCCCCTTGATTCTCCATGTATTGCCTAGACAAGCCATCAAGGACTTCTTGTAATTGGTGCATGTCCAAAGTGGCCGGGGCTTGCTCCTCTGGGTTTTGTTCTTCTACAACTTGATGAGCTGCCCTCTTTCTTAGTCTTCGTTGAGGTAGGGGAGGTGCAACGAAATGCATCCGTCGAAAAGTAAGTGGGATGCCAACTTTTATCCACTCGGGGTCTCCATCTTCAAACACTACCCCAGCCCTTGCGCACAGATGGAAAATGGTGCTGGGGTAGCCTAACCTTCCTCCAGAATCACTTTTCTCAGCTAACTTCTGAATGCCTTGAGCTATGAGTTCGTGAACCTTGATCTCTCCCCGTTTGAGTATACATTGTACCATTGTTGCTCTCTTAAGGTTTACCTCTGAGTTGTTTTCGGCGGAAAGGATGGATCTCTGATAAACCACTATTTTATGGTTTATCGTGTGCTCAATTGAGTGGATTTTATCAACTCTTTACCAACTTATTCATAATATTTGCATAGTTTTATATTTCCTTCCTGATTTTGTACTATGATTGAAAACGTGCTTCTTTGATCTTATATTTGCTTATTATTAATCCTCTCTTATTACCATTAGATGCCGTGATATGTGTGTTAAGTGATCTCAGAGATTACAGGGCAGGAATGGCTCAGAGGATGGAAAGGAAGCATGCAAAAGTGGAAGGAGTACAAGAAGTTGGAGAAATTGCTAAGCTGTCCAGCCTGACCTCTTTGCACCCAAACGGCTATAACTTTAGCTACAGAGGTCCAAACGACGTGGTTCCAGTTGTGTTGGAAAGCTAACGTCCGGGGCTTCGATTTGATTTATAATTTGCCATAGCTGCCACGACTCCAGGCGACGCGAACGCGTGGGTCACGCGGACGCGTGACCTGGCAGGAACACAACCCGCGCGGCCGCGTGAGCCATGCGGCCGCGTCACTTTTCCGTGACCTGTACGGACCAGAAAGCACTGGAAGTGACTTCTGGGCTGTTTCTAACCCAGTTTTCATCCCAGAGAACATAGATTAGAGTCTATAAAGTGGGGGAATGCATCCATTCATGAAAAGGCTCTCACATTCACAATTTTAGGAGTAGATGTAGTTTTTAGAGAGAGAGGCTCTCTCCTCTCTCTTAGGATTTAGGATTTCTCTTAGTTTTAGGAGTGATTCTCAATCCCAGGTTCAAGGTTCTTTTACTTTATATTCCTCTTTTTACTTTCAGATGCTTCAATGCTTGTATTAGATATGTTGCCTATTTGGCTTATGCTACATTCATGTTATGATTTTCTTAATTAATATTATTTGAGGTAATTCAAATTTAAGATTGCTTTGCTCTGTTTAAGATTGCTTTCAATTTAATTTAGATATTTTTCTCCCTTTTGGCCTTGGTTAAATAATTGGTGACTCTTGAGTTATCAAACTCATTGTTGATTGAGAATTGGAATTCTTCAAGAATTAATTCATCCACTTAACTTACCTTCATAGTTAGATGTTAATAAGTGGGAGAAAAATCCAATTCTCATTACAATTGATAAGGATAACTGGGATAGGTCCTCCAGTCTTCATACCTTGCCAAGAGTTTATTTTACAGTTATTTATTAATTTTTATTGCTTGAAAATATACCTATGCACATTGCCCAAACTCCAAATTTCTCAAAACCCCAAATTTACAATCTCCATAACCAATAATAAGAACATATCTCCCTGCAATTCCTTGAGAAGACGACCCGAGGTTTGAATACTCGGTTATCAATTTCAAAGGGGTTTGTTACTTGTGACAACCAAAACGTTTGTACGAAGGGATTTTTGTCGGTTTAGAGACTATATCTACAACGCGACTGTTTTTATGATATTCTTTACTGGCAAAAATCCTAACGTCAAAATGGCGCCGTTGCCGGGGAATTGCAAACGTGTGCCTTATTATTGGTTATTGTAAATATTTGCTTTTTGATTTGTTTTTATTTTTTATTTTTATTTGCTTTTTCGTAAATTAAGAGGTTATTGATTTTTATTTTAAAATTTTTATCTTATCTTATCTTATTTCAAAAATCAAATTTAAAAATTTTCAATTTTCAAATTTCAAAAAAAAAAATTTTCAAATTTCAAAAATAAAAAATTCAAATTTCAAAATTTAAAATTCAAATTTCAAAATTTAATTTTCAAATTCAAAATTTAAATAACCTTTTAATTTCAATTTGTTTTTATTTTTGTTTTTAATTTTTTTATTTATTTGCTATCATGAAATCTAACCCCTTTGGCTATGAGTCTGGTTACAATAATGTTGCAGGAAGAAGAAATTACAATGAGAATAGACATCAAGGTTGGAACAATCAAAGATGGGAGGAGCCACAAGGACTTGATCAATCCTCATGGCAACAACCACTTCCAATGGACTATCAACAACCACGACCATATGCCTATGAACCCTTTCCTCAACATAACTTTGGACCACCAAACTCACAAGCCCCTTTCTGCCATTCACCTCCATATGACCCTAACCCTCAACCACCATACCAACCACCTTATGAGCCATATGAACCATATAT